>NC_057861.1:563109843-563246304 GCF_019393635.1 Dromiciops gliroides
TATCCCTTGGCACAACAATCATATTGTTGTTGTGGAGTCATTTCAGTTGTGTCCAGCTCTTCATCACCCCATTCATATTTTTCTTGGCAAAAATACTGGATAAGTTGGACATTTCCTTCTCTGTCATGAAGAAACTGAGGCAAACAGGGTTAAGTGATGTGAAAATGGATACCTTGATTTACTTGAGACCCTTAGTTATCCAGGTAATCAGAGGAACATGAGAACTGACTTCATTGACTGACATATCAACAATCCTTTGAAGTGAGCAAGAGTAAATCTAGCTGGACATGAAGAAAATCAGTAACTCTGAAGTCAATTAAGGTCATATCAGCTTTCAAGAAGATCCTGAGCCATTTGGTGGTGGTGGTGATTTATGGACCTTCAAGAGACATTCTCTCTCTCTCTCTCTCTCTCTCTCTCTCTCTCTCTGTATATCTATATCTATCTATATCTATATCTATATCTATATCTATATCTATATCTATATCTATATCTATATCTATATCTATATCTATATCTATATCTATATCTATATCTATATCTATATCTATATCTATATCTATATCTATCTGTCTATCTATCTATCTATCTATCTATCTATCTATCTATCTATCTATCTATCTATCTATCTATATCCTGTTCATGGTCTTTTTGGAGACAATCTTATCTTCAGTGACTTCCCTAACTTTAGTTATGGGGCTTTCAGAATTATGCTATTTTTTGAGACATCTCCTAATCAAGCATTGAACTTTCTGATTTGTATATCAAAGGCCATATCCTTGATTCTTGGAATTCCTCACTCCCCCTCTCCTTGGAAATGGGACCCACTGACTCCTTTCTAAGCCCACCTTTCCCTCAAAAATTCTTTACCTGCCTTTGTTTAAAAATGTATATAAATCCACACAATCTATTACTTGGTGTCCTATTTGGCATAGACTGAATAATACCTATTCAGCATGTTAATTTTTTTCTTTCCTTCTTAATAAAACCTTTAATTTCACAGGCATCATCTTTCTATGGTTTCCATCCCTTTTAGTAAAAAAAGGGATTTACATCTTGAGGACTGGCCTTTGCATTCTCTGGTATCTAAATTCCCTCAAGAGAGCATTTGCCTCAGTTTACAGTGACTTGGCCAGGGTCAAAACAGCTAGTAAGTGTCTGAGGCCAGATCTGAATTTATGAAGATGTCTTCCTGATTCCTAGCCCAGTTTTCTATCCACTGTGCCACCTCACTGCCCCTAGGCAGTTCATTTTATTGTGTGCTTATTACAGTAATATAAGATTCATAATTCTATTCATATGCTCTTCATTAATTCTGTACAACTCAGGTTAATTCAGTTGAAAAGACCCATAGGATGGATTTGTTTATGGTTGTTATTTTTTGAAATTGAATCTATGATTTCAACAATGCTGCCCTGTGAACTCCTGATGAGGCAACTCCTTCTGCTCGTGCATATTGGCATGTACTTTAGTTTCCAAGAGTTGGGAGAGAGGGTGGAAATTGGGAAATTTAGTAATTTTCTCAGTCACACAGCCAGCATATATTAAAGACAAGAATTAAATCCAGTCCTTTCTCTGAGACTAAGGCCCCTGCTATATCCTCTGCTATATGATAGCTGTGGGTAAGAATATGTAGTCTTCATTTAAATATAATAGCTTCAAGTTGAAGACATTTCTGACAGATACTACCAGAACCAAATGGTTCCCTGAAGCCCAACCAGATTTCTTTCTCTTTCTGATATTACCAAGTTATTAAGTTCATTCACAGTTTCTAGGATACCAGTTCTTCTCTTTTTTTAAAAAATGTAACTTTGAATTCTATTGTTCTGTTGAGAAAGATAGATATGTTAGAAGGAATACTGATTCTTCTGAGCCAGTAGAGTGCTAAAGAGTAAATTGCCACTCGATCCAGTGGAATTTAGGGACTCCCAAAGTGCCTAACTTCCTCCCATTGAGTAACTCATTAGCTCCAAGAATCAGGCTGACAATTTGGAATGTTTAAATCTTAGCACCCACCCCAAGGCACCTGTGCTACTGTTTCATTCCTCAAAAATACCAGCTGTTTGTTATGCATAGAAAATCGAATTTTGCCTTTTATGACAAGCTTATTGGGAAATAAAACACAATGCTGAACTAAAATAGTAAGACAAGGATAAGGACTCCCAAAGAGTCCTTTAGGACTCCTCCCTCCTCCCATTGATTATTTATCACTTACCTCATAGTCCTCATTTAATTATCGGGAGCTTCATAATACAATGGAGGGAGGGGGTAAATTCTTTGGCTAGGTCCTATATCTTCCTTTTTTATACATTTTAAAGTTTTGCACATACAAAAATTATATCATCATTATGCAGATTTTGAGGCTAAAACAGACAGGGAATTTTAATGAAGACTATATGGCAAGCACAATATATTTACACATATGTATGTATATATGTACACATGCATATATATGTATATGTGCATACTTATGGTTTACATATATCCAACGAATTTTATATATAATATGGAAAGAAAATTACTCTGAACATTTGTTGTTTAGGCAGTTTCATAAATCTAGACCTAGTTCATTTGAGAAAACCCATCCTTTTACATATGAGAAACTGCTACCCAGAATAGTCAATGCCTTATTGAACTTCTTGCAATTATTTAACAGAACCAGGAGTCAAACTCAGGTGTTTTGACCTAAAACAGTGCACTTTTCAACTGTACCAGTCTGCAAAATGAGTGGCAATAGTTCCTAGACTCAACCTTCTAGAAAGCAAGAAGGAGAAGTTCATTTTTAATAACTTCTGAAGTGAAAGGGGAGTACCCAGATAGGCTCTCCTAGAAAGAAGACGAGAAACCCTTTGGCTGCAGAGATGTAGAAATAGCAAAGGAAAGAGTGTTAAGATGAATAAGAAAACCTCTACACTACTTTTCTCCTGCTCAAGGTCCCCCCAGGAGCATGATTACTGGTGGGCATTCTACTTTATTCCATTTTGTTGTTCATCTGCTTTATAGCAAGTTAGATCGATTGGTCTTCAGTGTTCTTAGTTAGTCATGGACAATGGCGTGAAAACTGGGAAGAACTCTGGGTGGAAATCATAGTGTATATGGAATTTTATGTTTTAGGTGTACAGAAGAGGGAGAAAATAAATTCTGTAAGTCAGTAGTATGGTCATCCTGATGGAAGAAAGTATAACCAAAGCTACAATTAGAGGGTCTCTCTATTCTATTTACAAATCATACTGGGGCAGCTAGATGGCCCAAGTGGATAGAGGATTGGCTCTGGAGTCAAGAGGACCTGAGTTTAAGCCTCACTTCAGACACTTACTAGTTATGTGACCCTGGGCAAGTCACTTAACCCCAATTGCCTTAAACATCCAAGGCCATCTCCAGTCAAGCTGATATTTCTATATCTACATCTACATCTACATCTACATCTACATCTACATCTACATCTACATCTACATCTACATCTACATCTACATCTACATCTACATCTACATCTACATCTACATCTACATCTACATCTACATCTACATCTACATCTACATCTACATCTATATCTATATCTATATCTATATCTATATCTAGCCACTCACCCAGATAGCTGTGAAAGAGAGAGGTCACCAACCTCACTCTCTCTTCCACAGCCCTACCTCACTTTCAATTCAATGCAAATCATGACATCATTTCCCAATATTATGGTCCTCTTTGAGAATGAAAAACAAACAACAACAGAACTGAAAGGGCCTCCACTACCTTCCATTTAGCTATCATGACAAAAGCAGAAAGACTAGCCTATTGAACCTTAACAAAGGAAATGCTTAGCCATGGGTCCAGTAGCCCCTCTTAGCCCAGTCTTCCTCAAAGGTAGACATTGTGTATACTTCATGGGTGGATAACTGGATCTGAATATAGTTGATACTACTGTATTATTTATGATAGAGCTGATCGAGGTTCAATGGCCAAAAATTTTATAGCCTATAGAATCCTTCAGTAAACCTTGTAAGCACCTAATATGCAATATGCTGAGTACTGGAGATAGAAAGAAATGTGGGAAAAATAGCTTATCTTCTTGAAAAGCTCTATCACATGGATAAGACTATATGTAAAAAAATATTTACAACCAAGTTAATAGGATGAAATCTTAAAAGAAAGGGGGGTTCAGAGGTTTCTTGTAAAAAGTAGAATTTTATCTGGGTCCTGAAGAAAATTGGGAAAGCCAGGAGGTAAAGATGAGAAAGGAAAGAATTCTAGGCAGGGGAGAGGAATGCAGGGGACAGTCCTTGCCCTCAAAAAGCTTACATGCTATTGAAGAAGGGCCTGTAAGGTAAATGATCCTTTGTTCATAGCTTGATCTCATTATAAAGTATTTGAGAATTGACTGTAATCAAAGTTTAGGAACAGGTGATAGTAAAGGTAATGTAATGAAAAAGAATTCTTAGTGCATTAGAAAAGGGTAAACAATGCAAGAAAAAGGGAGAGGGGCAGCTTGGTGGCACAGTGGATGGAGCACCGGCCCTGGATTCAGGAGGACCTGAGTTCAAATCTGGCCTCAGACACTTAACACTTACTAGCTGGGTGACCCTGGGCAAGTCACTTCACCCCAATTGCCTCACCTAAAAAAAAGAAAAAGGGAGAGAGGTTATTGGTTAAGTTGATTCTTGAACCTCCACAGATCTGGAGGGAGTTAGAGGTCTTCCAGAAGAAAGACAAGAAAAAAGCAATCTCTATGTCTTATTTGCTTTCCTTGTTTATAGGGATGCTCAATGAGGCAGCATGGCAGAGTCAAAACAGAGCTGGCCTTGGAGTCAGGAATAACTGGGTTCAAATATTGCCTCTGGCACATAAAGGCTGAGTAAACTCTGGACAAGTCATTTCTCAGTGCCCCAGGCATCTCTCTATGACTATAAGTTTTATGGATAAATAATTATAATTTAGTAATATTGCTTGAACTTACCTTTATATGACTAGAGATTGTTGGAACCCAGGATATTGCCCTGACCTCAGTAACTCTCCAGGAATGCTAGAGATGGCAACAAGGAATTTGGGGTATCCCCAGGTCCTGGATTTACCCAAAATATTCTAATTATGGGTCTCCATACCCAAATCCTGTTTTGGATCCACCCAAGCTTGTGTTTTGGCTTCAACAAAATTTTATTGAATGTTTACAGCTACTCATATTCATCTGAATTGACCTTGGCCTTCAAGTTGCCCTCTCAGCAAAATTGCTTCATTATGTATATGTAGTTCACATGTGGTTTCTTTTGTCTAAATCCCAGGTGACATAAGCTTTCCAGAGCCTGGAGGAGAAGAATCCACACCTCCTTTCTGGCTCATTCTCCTCTACCAAATGACCTAATAAATTTCTTTTTAAAACTATTTCAGATTTTGGGGTTTGCTCTTGCAAATGACAATTTCAAAGAAGTTTGAATTAATTATTAATTTGCATTAGTAGAACAATTTCCTCATTTGGAGTTCCATATATCAACAAAACCACAGGTCTAGTCCCTAACTGTATAATTTAACCTTGAGAATTACACAGCTACTACCTTAGTTTAAGGCCCTCATCATCTCTCACTTGGACCATTATAGTGACCTACTAATTGGTGTCCTGCCTTAAGTCTTTTCCCACTTCAATCTATTCACCACATAGTTGTCAAAGTGATTTTCCTTAGGGTAGATCTGACATGTCACTCCACTACTCAATAAACTCCAATAGTTCCTAATTGCCAGTAGGATAAAATATAAACTCCTTTCTTTAGCTTTTAAAGCCATTCACAACCTGTCCCAAACTGCTTTTTCAAACCTCATTATATCCCTCCCACATTTTGTCATCCAGCCAAACTGGCCTTATCTCTGTTACTCACATAGGACACTCATAATTCCCATCTCCTTTGCATCAACAATGCACTCTTTTCTCACTCCTGCCTCATAGATTTCTTCTCTTCCTTCAAAATTCAGCCCAAGCACTAGTTTTTTTTTTTTTTTACAGGAAATGTTTCTTGATACTCCCAACTAGTAAGGCCTTCCCTCCAACTAATTTGTATTTAATTACATTGCATTTATTTATATTTATTCTTCTTATATTTATCTTTTAGAAAATTATCTTTAAACTCTAGGTGGCAAAGCAGCTAGAGTGCTGGACTTGGAGTCAGGAATACCTGATATCAAATTCTGACTCAGATACTTACCAGCTACATGCTCCATTGGCAAGTCACTTAATCTCTCTCAGTCTCAATTTATTTGTCTACAAAAATGGGAATAATAATAGTATCTGCATCACAAGGTACTTTTCAGGACCACATGAGATAAAATATGTGAAACGTTTTGCAAATCTTAAAGTAGCATAAAATGGCAGCTAGTATTATCATTGCATATAGATACATATACTTTTTATCCTCCTGGATAGAATTTAAGATCTTTGAAGGTAGAATTTTTTTTTCATTCATTGCATTTGTATCTCTAGTGTTTACCATAGTGATTGGCACATTATACTTAATAAATGCTTAATGAGTGTTAATAAGAAACACTGGGGCAGCTAGATGGTACAGTGGATAAAACACCAGCCCTGGATTCAGGAGGACCTGAGTTCAAATCTGACCTCAAACAATTGACACCTATTAGCTGTGTAACCCTGGGCAAGTCACTTAACCCTCATTGCCCTGCAAAAAAAAAGGAAAGAAAGAAAGAAAGAAAGAAAGAAAGAAAGAAAGAAAGAAAGAAAGAAAGAAAGAAAGAAAGAAAGAAAGAAAGAAAGAAAGAATAATCATTTATAGGTTAATTGGAAACTGTACTTTTGTAAAGAAATTTGACTTTATGAAGAATATGGATGAAGCCTGGGCTGATTGCGACCAAAGAGATTGTTGGTGGTAGAATATGATAGCATCTGTGCGTACCCTAGGGATAGTGCTCAATGATAAATCTTGGTAAGGGTTAACAGAGTTGATTTGGGTTTGGGTCATGAACTCATGCTTTCCTATGGTGAGCTACACACTGAGTGAAAAGGAAAGCTTCATTAAATCCTCATATTGTGAAATGTCCACATAATCTGACATCCCCAAGGAGACACAAATTCAGGAATAGGGAGAGGGGATGGTGCTACAGAGCTGTCCTATTGGTGAAATTTCATCCCTGCATTTGCATATGCATATGATTTCCCATTAGAATGTAAGCTCTGAGAACAGGGACTGTTTTTCTTTTCTATTTATATCTCCAGCATTTAGCACAATGTTTTTACTCATCATAAGCACTTAATAAATGTTTCATTCATTCACTTCAAGGTACTAGGGAATCAGGTATATAAATTTGATCCCTTAGGAAATGATGGCTTGTTCCTATTTTGGGATTAGGTCATATATTTTTTTTTAATTTTCGAGGGGTGGAAGATTTGTGAGGATAACCTTAAAAGCATTAAGGGGCACTCAAGGCGAATCAGAATGAAAACAGGAGGTTTTGAAGTATTGATTTTTGTTCAGTAGTTTTTCAGTCATGTTGGACTCTTCGTGACCCCATTTGGGATTTTCTTGGCAAAGATACTGGAGTGTTTTGCCATTTCTTTCCTAGATCATTTTACAGGTGAGGAAGCTGAGGCAAACAAGATTAAGTGACTTGTCCAGGATCACACAGCTAATAAGTGTCTGAGGCCAGATTTGAACTCAGGAAGATGAGTCTTTCTGACTTTAGGCCTGACCCTCTATCTATTGTGCCACTTATCTGACCTTCGGTACTGCCTTGCCATAGATCTAAACTTCTGATGTGAAAAAAAAAAAAAAAATATATATATATATATATATATATATATATATATATATATATATATATATATATATATATATATATATATATATATATATATATCCTCCAATATTGGCCTAATCCAAACTCACTAACTTTCTGATGCATTAGTACTTGGAAAATGCATGAAAGTTCCAAATATTCAATTTTATCAATATTAAACCTCCTGACCTTCCCTTTCCATATTTAGTGGATGACGATGTCATTCCGGGTATAGCTCCCTGACTTTCTTTGTATCTCTGTCTCTGTCTCTTTCTTTCTTTCAAACCAAATAAAACTAGGGCTCTAGTTTGTAGTAGCAAGCTGATGGCACAAATGAACAACGTAAGTGAGAACAATTTCTCTCACTCAATTGTACCAGAAAACCTCCTAATTGTCCTGGTATTAAGGAAGTGAGTCTCTTGTTGAATCTATTTGGAGGCTTATGGCTGGGTGCTACATTCAGTGTAGCTAGATCCAACACTACTAGTTGCAGAAAATGACCTTTCCTGAGACCTACATTGTGAATGAATAATGCTGTGGAAACCAAAACTCCAATCTTGTTGTGAGGAGGAAAGAGAAAATTATGTTTTAGCTACATTCTTAGTAACATTTTCCCACTTAGACCTAATTTTCAGGGGGTACTGATCTGAATTAAAGTGGGATTTTTTTAGTGCTTGGTCTCTCCAGGTTAGAATTGAGCCCACCCTATTTGCACTAGAGCAAGGGTTCTTACCATGGTGTCTAAGAACTTAAAAAAAATCATAACAATAGTCCAGTGTGATTGGTTTCTTTTGAAATCCTATGTATTTTATTTTATGCATTTTAAATATTATTCTTGGAAGTGATTTATAGGCGTCACCAGACTGCCGAAGGGGTATACTATATACAAAAAAATGTCAAGAACCCCTTAGTAGGTGGGTGGTGTTGGTGGGGATGATTTAGACCAGGATTTGCTTACTTCCATGGATTATCCATTATATGAAGAAGGAGATTAATTGCTATTTTTAAATTTTATTTTCGCGGGGCAATGAGGGTTTAGTGACTTGCCCAGGGTTACACAGTTAGTAAATGTGAAGTGTCTGAGGCCGGATTTGAATTCAGGTCCTCCTGAATCCAGGGCTAGTGCTTTATCCACTGTACCACCTACCTGCCCTCAAGATTATTGCTAAGGCAGGCATTCAGAACTGGAAAGTACATATTTGTATCTGGGAGACAACCATTTTTTCCCCCCTGACAATCTTATTCTCTAAAGCTTTGGTCTTTTTATTATGACTGCTTACATTACTTACTTGGGATTGCTCCAACAACCCATCGTGATAACAGAAGTGCAGTAAGTGTCATTCTTATGACGTAGCCACCTCCATCAAGTTTGTATACCTGACTTAACATAGTCAATATTTGTTTATGTGAGAAATAACATGTAAAGTAATGTATGCATATTGTGGTTCATATTAAAAGGGTTATTTATATTTACATATATAATATATACCATATAGGAATAGATTAATTCTTATATTATATCTTACATCGACTTATAGCTAAACAATGAAATTGGCTTTACTTTAGTTCAGAGGCTTTTTCAAAGTGTCAATGTACTTTGAAAAAACTATGAATTCTATGTCTGTCACATTACCTTTCACCTAAGCTAAATAGAAAAAAAAAACAAAATAATCCATTACAAGTGTTCCTGGGATACACATATATTAATTAATTCAGATAATTTTGAAAGGCAAACACAGGTAGCTGAAGTAATGTTCCCCCTCGGAATCATAGAATTTAGTTCTAGAAAGGATCTCAGAGGTGATTTGTTTTTGTGAACAAAGTAAATCAAGGCACATCCAGGTAAAAATTAATATTCATGGTCATTCAAATTTCAAGGTAATTGATCCAATGCCAAGGACTGGATTCTAGGTCTCCTGGATTTAATTCAGGACTAATTTCATGATGCTTCACTGTAGATAAGCAGATTTTTAAAAAATCTTCTCAGTTTAGGTTAGAGCTAAGGGCTTTAATGGTTTTAAATGACCCCAAATGAGACTCCCAATTTAGTCTGGACTCAACTTACTACTAGCAACAAGGGAAGTCTAATTGCAAATAAGCATGATTCTCCATATGGACTATCGTGGTTACAGCCTTCCCAGAACTTGCAGATTTCAGCCAAAAATGATGCCACTATAAAAGAAAAAAAAGCCTTCAACAGTTCTAACCTGGAACCAACAAGAAAGGATGTGCCAAATTAAGGCAGAGACAGAATCTGAGAATGCAAAATGAAATAGTCAGAATTTCAGAATTTCAGTTTAGCCTTGTTGCTACAGTTAAATAAAAAATCAGGTTGTTTTGTGGTGCCTTTGAAATGAACTGGTTTTCAAAACTGCAGTTCTGTCACAGGATCACTGACACAATCCTCTTTTTGATAAAGATGGGAAAGAGAAATCTATCAGTGGGGAAAAATTCACCTATGATTGATGCTTTCCTTTAGCTTAAAAGAGCAAATATTTCAGATTTTAAAATTCTGACACATCACTTTTTGACAAAACTATATAAAACAGCCATAATATTAATCCATTAACTTAACTCTGCAAAATGACAAAATTAAGCCTTTGATTTTAACAGCCTTCAAATCGCTCTTTTATTTTTTTCCTTCTTTTCTTTTTTCACTTGCTTTTTAAAGGCCTAGATCTGCTTCATTCAGAGGGTACAATTTTTATTTTACTCTGCCCTTGGTCGTGACAGAATAAATAGATGATGTGAGATTATAGTTTAGGTAGCAGCTTGTGTTGTGCTGAATTGTGCATCACTGGGAAATGTGTTTGAGATGAAAGACAGGGGAAAAATCTTACTTCTTGGTAGACCACTAGGTAATATTTTCATTTTGATGATATTTCTATTTTCAAAGGCCTCTTGCCACCTATTGTTTTCCTTTTATAGTAACTATATATAATATTCAGAACAGGTAATGTTAATCCTATTTGACAGGTGGGGAAACTAAGGTTGATTGGAAATGAAGGTTTTATGACAAACCAGTGGAAAAATCAGGCTTAGTGAGTGGTTTCTGATTCCTGGATCAGGGCCTTTTCTACTTTAGGGCCCTAATGATCATTTGCAGGTCATCAGGAAATATTAGATGCTCAAGAAGAAAAGGAGAGAGGAATTCACTTCCAAAGGAGAACCATTGGAATGGAACTTATAATTAGATTACTACTATACCCTCTGTTTAGTTGTGTCCCGATTCTTCATGACCCCATGAAACATACTCTCCACAGGGTTCTCTTGGCAAAGATACTGAAGTGGTTTGCCATTTCCTTCTCCAATGGATTAAGGCAAACAGAAATCTAGTTGGGGAGATAAGAGAGTCCTTCTACACCCCACTACCCCCAAAACACAAAACCCCTCCAGCAATAACACCAACAACCCTGGCCTGAGAATCAGAAGATCTGTTTTCCATTAGCTTACTACAGACAAATCACTCAACCTCTAGTTTTAACATTCAACAGGTGGCAGGTGGGCCACCTTTCTATTTCAAAATAGAAATGTCATCTAAATGAAAATGCTATTGTTCTACCAATGAGAAGTCAGACCTTTTCCCTGTCCTTCTCCTAAAAGTGACTACTTAGTTATGCACAATTCAGGACAACATAGGCTGTAATCTCATATTATTTATTTATTCCATTCTTACACATAAACATGTATGTATATAATTTTAATTGTATTGCCTATACTCCAGTGCTAATAGAATTCACAATGAAGGTGAGATCTGGATGAGATGGATAAAATGTCAGTGGAGAACGACATTGTGGTACAGTGGTAGAGAACTGCTTTTGGAGTCAGAAGTCTTTGGTTGAAATTCCTGACCCTCTTCCCTTCTACCCCTGAGCTACCATCACTTCATCTCTTTTAGCCTTAGTATACTTGTTTGTAAAATGAAGAAATTGCAAATTTTGATTTTGTTACTAGGAAAGATTTTTATTGAGTACATTCATTTTCAACTGGCTCTTGCAAGAAGACTGGAATTTGAATTGGGAATGAGGATGGCATTCCATGGCCTATCATTGAGTAGGGACAACCTTTGTGGAAAAGGGGCCCGCCTTTCTTCCCACTACCAACACCAACTACAGTGGGCAGTCAACCGATTTTTGCCAAAGCTATAAGAACTCCTGAGAGGAGGCATCATGTACAAGGTTGGTCAAACCACCTCAACCACTATCTCCCTTCAGGTTCTAGAGGAGACAGCCTAGGAGCTTGAGCCCAAGATCCTCAGGAATAACAGTTTCTGACCACTTGTCCTACTTCTATCTTAGGGCTCACTATCCTCAAAGCCACCACCATTAACCACCAATCAACTACCCCTTAGCAGGCAGGTAAACCCAAGAGCTCTAGGAACAGCAGTGACTGTCCTCTACTTCCAGACTATGGGCCCCCCTTCTAATCTGGTCCTATAGTTATACTTGAGAAAAGGGGCCTTTATGAAGTTGTTATTTGGCAATTTCCTCTGCTGTTGAGATATCCATTCCCTCTTCAGCAGCTACAGTTATTGAATACCTGGAAAAGAAAGTCCTTAGCACCAAATTCCTTGGCATGATTAAATGGTTCAATATCAGAAATGGAAATGGTTATATTAATGAAAATGGCATTAAATAAGGTGCATTACCACCTACTCTCCTACTCTACCCCAAGTACCATGAGTATTTTCTTGGTAATTTGCAACTAAAAACTTTTTATGTGTTCTTTCTGCTAAGAGAGCTCCTTGAGAGCAGGGACTGTCATCCACCACTACTTGTATTCCTAGAATACATTGCTTTGCACAGAACAAAAGCTTAATAAATTGTTTTTCATTCATTCGTTCATTTATTCATTCATTCATTGTGGGAAAGAGGTCTAGAGTAGGGAAGAAGAGTAAAAACATGGGGGTTAGAATAATCTGGTCATGTATGGAAACTGATAAATAGGTCATATTTTTTGGAGTTTGATGGCTGTTTTGAGTAGTCAGATGAGTTTGTAAAAGTGAACTGTTTGGGGGGCAGCTAGGTGGCGCAGTGGATAAAGCATGGGCCCTGGATTCAGGAGGACCTGAGTTCTAATCCGACCTCAAACACTTGACGCTTACTAGCTGTGTTACCGTGGGCGAGTCACTTAACCCTCCGTGCCCTTCCCCCCCCCCCCAGCCACACACACAAAAAGTAAACTGGTGTTAGTTGGTGATCAGCTTGAATGACAGGCAGAGGAGTAAAGAATTGATCTGAGCCATTGTACCCTAAGAAACAGCTGTGATATAATGATAACAACTGTTTTAGGAAACTGTCATTAAGTTTTACCTATGTTCATTCTCATTTTGTTCTACTGCACAAAAATGAGAAAATCTGCACATAAAGCCACAAAGACCTAGGAAAAGTGTGACTTCCCCAAAGCCACAGAACATTTAAATGGTGTGGATTAAGCATCTTTGTTTGATTCCTGGATCCCTTTAAACCACTAGGTTATAGTGAGGTTTATGGATTTTCTTACTTTGCTTGGTGATGAAGATGAGAAGCTGATTTGTTAAATATGTGTTTTGCTGACTCACTCAAGCCTCTTGGGTCCTGCAGGCTTTCCAGATTATCCTGCCAAGCTTACTGATCTCCAGTAAACACAAGTGAAAGGCAGTTCATCTCTTCCCCTCTCCAAGCACCTAAGAATTACTTACTGAAAGGTTCAGTTGCATTTATCTGTCTGAGCCTAGATTTACTAGAATTAAGAGTATGTCATGCATTAGGCTTCAAAGCCTACCAGGCAAAACTAATATTACACTTCTTTTGTTGGTAAAACCTTTTCATACCTCTTTCCATTTCCCACTCCATAAGAACTTGCAATTGCACAAGGGCAGCTGCTTGCCCACATTTCTATTATCAATGTCACATTAATTTAAAAAAAAAAAAACCTCTTGGTGTCTTTATAAAGTAGATGATTCAAACAAATTATCTCTATTTTAGAATCACAAATTCTCACTCATTGTTCAGGAAATCTCTAAACAATTACCTCTGGACAGGCTACCGTGCTTAATTTCACCAAAGGAGTTTCTTTCTTATGAAGGCTTTTGTATGCTTGCTCGGCAATTCATTCTGGCTGTTCGATTTCAGTGACACAGTTCGAACACTGTTTTCTTTCTTCTGTATTGTAAAACTCAGCATTCCTTTTAAGAGAGAGAAAAGAAGAGAGGAGGGAGGGTGAAGAAAGAAATTTAGCAAAGAGGATAAAACCAGCTTATGCTATCTGAACGATACTTCAATTGAGTCCTTCTGTCAACAAGAAGATGAAAAAGGTTAAAGTTCTCCTTTCCAACTTAGGGGTGGACCCTGACGCCTATTGCTGTTGATGCAGAGCCCATCTTAAATGATATAGGATGTGAGTGGATAGCAGCCAGTACAAAACAGTGAAATAAATTACCATATCTATCATGTGCTGGTAGGCAAGAAAGAAGTGATATATGTAATGAATCAAAGCTTACAGCAGTTCTGGTGCTTTGGGAGAGGGGAGAGGATTTTTTTTATTTTTTTTGGTGGTAAGAAACCTGGTTCAGATTCAAGGAAAAAGATCATCTAGGGCCTCTGTGAGCAATCAGAAAGTGCTTACCCTCTTATCTATGAGGGTATGGGGAGACCCATTGCTACTCATCCTAATCTTCAGAAAAGGTGGCAGCCTATCAGGTATAGCTCAGCTTAGCATTTGAGGGGTTGTTATTAACAAGGGGTTCTTAACCTGGGGATCCGCTCACTTTTTTTTTCAAAATTTTGATAACCATTTCAAAATCATTGGTTTCCTTTGTAATCCTATGTATTTTTATTTATGCATTTAAAAATATTTTTTAGGTATTACCAGACTTCCAAAGGGGACAATCTCACACACATATACACACACACACACACATGGTTAGGAATCACTTATAATAGAGCTTGAAAGCTGTGCAATCCTTATTTCTTCCCCTTACCATGTGCATCCTCTTGTCCAGTCATGTATGTCTTTGATGTCTTCTTTTATACCACCTCTCCTGCATAATTCTTGTAATACATAACTGCTTTCTCCTTTTCATTACTCACCTCTTTATTGCCTGTTATATGATTTCTAATTTGATTTCTTTGAAGACGATGGTGTTCCATGATGTTCCTTCTTTCCCCAGTCATCCAACATCACCAGAAGGATATTGGTGTAAAAAAGATGGGCCTTTGATTCTGGTAGGTACTGAGGTTATCTATGACCATATGACTGCGTAGATAGATAGGGGATACTGTTTGAAGCACTCTATAAATGTCATTCATTTTTATTATTGATGTCATCTATACACAATGTTCTTTTTTTTTCATGGCAATAAGGGTTAAGTCACTTGCCAAGGGCCACATAGCTAGTAAGTGTCAAGTGTCTGAGGCCAGATTTGAACTCAGGTTCTCCTGAATCCAGGACTGGTGCTTTATCCACTCTACCACCTAGCTGCCAAACAATGTTTGTTTTTTTTTTTTTTTTGTGAGGCAATTAGGATTAAGTGACTTGCCCAGGGTCACACAGCTAATAAGTATGAAGTGTCTGAGGTCAGATTTGAACTCAGGTACTCCTGACTCCAGGGCCGGTGCTCTATCCACTGTACCACCTAGCTGCCCCAACAATGTTCTTTTAATGCAACATCTTTGAAGAATATTGCAGCAGTAGTCTCTTTTCTCTTTCTTATCTTGGGAGATGTGGAAAATGCTGATAATTGTAGAGAACCAGTTTTCAAAAGCACTTCTTGAACACCCATTATCTAGTGTTTTCTAGTTAAGAGAAGTGTAGTATACTGGGGGGAACACTGTTTATGGAGTCAGAGGACATGGGCAAAATCCCAGCCCTGACACTTACTTCCTTTGGATAAAGTAACTTATCCACGTCTCAATTTCCCCAACTCAAAATTTTTCAGATTGGACTAGATGGACTCTAGATAAATTCTAGTTCCAAATCTGTGATCCTGTGATTAATAAATACAAAGGGCATTGAGGTGAAGAATGTCTTCTTCCTTTAATTCCTATTCTCTAAAGGGGTTGAGAAAACAGATATTCTTTCTTTTTTTTAGAACTTTTTAGTCCTGGAAAAGAGGACATATTATTATCTAACTCTCTACTGTGTAGATCAAAACTAATTTGTTTAGTATAACAACCTGATACTCAAAATTTTGAAACTGGTGAATGTAGAAAACTCAGGGTAGGGGTGGCGGGGATAGGAAACTGAATTTCATGTTAACTTAGGGAATTTTCTTATAATTTCTAATTTCCAAAGTTTCTCCATATCATCTAACTGAAGCTTTAATGTTTTAAGTCAAAGAGAACATTTCAAAACCGTTTAAGAGTAACCTTTCAAAAGATTTTTTTTTTTTTGCAGGGCAATGAGGGTTAAGTGACTTGCCCAGGGTCACCCAGGTAGTAAGTGTCAAGTGTCTGAGGGTGGATTTGAACTCAGGTCCTCCTGAATTCAGGGCCAGTGCTTTGTCCATTGCACCACCTAGATGCCCTCCCCCCCTTAAAAGAATCTTACAACTTTTTCTCATCCTTTCTCCTTCATTGTGCAAAGGATATGTAAATGATTTTCTGAGTCTAACATTTTTTTTTCACCTATAAGAAATAATCTTGAAGTCAAGATCTGAAATCCTTTACATAGTCCATTACATTTCTGAAAAGAAGTGACATTCTTTAGAAATCAGAAATGAAAAGAAGTTACCTTATGCTAGGACTAACTGCTGTCCAAACATAATTTATGTAATTTATAGCCTAGATAAAAGTTGGAAACAGTATAAAATAACTAAGTACTGCTATATTGAGAAGCACTGCCAAGTTTGGACTTAATAATTACACTTTTTTCCCCATTTTGGCTCATTTAGTAAAATGCTTCAAGCTGCTGTGTTTGTTTTATTTTTTTCAATAGATTTGTTTTAAATAAATCAGGATATCTGATGGATGCCGAAAAATAGGAGTTTCTAGGTCATCTATGTAAGTGTTTCAGTTACCTGTTAACTCTTCCATAAGGAAGAATTGAGAAGACCAATGGGAAAATTTCTAAGCTTAGGGAATGTGACAGTCAAAATTGGATATATGGAGCATTAATCTCCCCCTTTAAACTTTCCCTTTTATATATATACACATCTCCCAGGCCAATAAGAAAAGGAGCCTCTGATCTTTATTCTGTGAGGGATCAGGTTTTTATTGCTTGGGGATTAATTAGGCCACAAAGGTGAAGCCAATTAGGGAAATAAGGAAGTAGAAATACAGATCAATAGTCTTAGATCTAAGCTTAGTCTATGGGATCCCAGAGATTAAGCTAGTTTAAAGGAATTTAGGATTTTCCTTTATAAAACTCACCGAATCCCAAACTGCCTGCCAGGCCGAAAACCAGCACACCCAAGACCGAACACCAAACACATGCTTCTGAACTCCTCTCACCAGAGCTCAGTCAACAGCCAGAGAGAGTGAACTTCCATTCCTGCCGTCACTTAAGAGCTGGCGTCCTGGAAGTTCCTCATGTTTCCCTCCCCAAAAGGAGAGGTCCTTCAAAAGCCCCCTCAGTAGCATGCACAATCTCAGGGTGGCCCCTCTCAAATGATTCACCTAAAACTATCGATATTAATCTTTGCCACAAATAATTTTTACCACAGGAAGAAAGTGAGGTTTGTAAGTTGAACTGGTCATTTGATCTCCATATTCTGTATCCTTCACTAATATCTCAGAATTTATCAGTGGCTCCCTATTCCCTCTCAGATAAAATATAAAACCCTCAGCTCAGCATTTAGTCTTTCTGTCTTACTTCACATTATTCACCTTCATTTACTTTCTATTCCAATCAGATGCCTGGATGAATGAATGGAACAAGCGTGTGATAAGTGATAGGAATACAAATATAGCTTATACTTGATACTTAAACATGGCATTTAGCTCCCGAATCCAAGATATTAAACAAATGATTCCTTCATGTCTGTAATAAATTTCCTTATCACTCCTACCTTTTATAATTTCTAGGTTCCTTCATAACAAAGTTCAAAGTAGCACCTCCTAAACAAAACATATCTTGATTCCCTCAGTTTTTAACAAACACAATCTCTCTTCAAAATCTTTGGTATTAGGGGCAGCTGGGTGGTGTAGTGGATAGAGCACCAGCCCTGGATTTAGGAGGACCTGAGTTCACTTAACACTTACTAGCTGTGTGACCCTGGGCAAGTCACTTAACCCCATTTGTCTCACCAAAAAAGAAAAAAAAAAGAAAATCTTTGGTATTATTTTGTATATATGTTGCTATTTAATTTCTTATTCAGTTTCCTTAATTGAAACATGAGAATATTGGCCAGGAATCCTCTAAGTCCTCTTCAGACTCTAGCTCTATGATAAGTAGATAGAAAGGATAGGGGTAAAAAGTTTCTGGGTTGCTAAATTTCTATTTTGCCCTATTTAAAATTATTATTTGCTTACCCATTTGCAGAACATTTGTGAGCATTTGTAGCCTGGATACAATAATATTTATGTGCCCAAAGTATTCATTTCCAGAAATTGTATTGATTTTTTTTGTTGTTTTTGTTTTTAAGATTAGTGGCAACAGGACTTCACCTAGCGGTATGGCTTGGCAATTTGTTTTTCTTTTTCCCCATAGGAAACACTGTGATCATAAGGAGCTAATAGTAAAAGGACTTTGAGTCCTTTGAGAAAAATGTTCTTGAATTTGAGTGTGATCATTAAATTAGTGAGAAAAAATTTCCAACTATTTCCCTCCTGAATATATTGGGTATTTATAAAGTTGTTATTCATTAGATGAGGAGGAAGACATGTCTCTCCAACTGAGGAAAAGTAATCATAAGTGGAAAGACTTACTAATCAGTGGAGGTAATGGATTTGTCTATTAGTTTTGCTAAAGCAAAAACTATAGCCCCACCATAGGGCTAGAAAATTAGAGAACAAAAGGAAAAACAAAAGGGTCCAGAAAAGCCTTTCTTTCACTAACTACTATCTTGGTTCACTGTTGAGCTTCCTCTACCCCCAACTTCACTTACTACCCACATCTGAATTTTAAATGACTGGAGATTAAAAAAATAATAGGGATAATATGACTGTGTCAATGACAGCAATGAGTTAAAAGGAGAAAAAAGAACATGGATCCTGGCTCAAGAGAAAAATCCAGTAGCAATTCTCCACAGGCAGCAAATAATTTGTTTGAGTGCATAATTAATAGATTTGTCAGAAAGTACTTAGATTGTGAAATATTGCAAGTAGACCTCTTTCCAGATGGATTAAGATGAATGGGTCCTCCAGCAGAGTATGAAACCTCATTGCTCAGTGGCTAGAGAATTGCTGCATCTAGATTTGTTTGAGTCCCTGCCTTTTTGCTCTCCTCTTTCTCTTTCTCCTCAGGCTGCAGAGGGAAGAAATGAATAGAATGCTTCTAATTCCGATATTGAATGGTGTCCTTTACCTAAAGGGCATCCAAGCAGACAAAATTAAATCAGATGCTCAATGGGGAAACTTTCCACTAAGCAGGAATTTAAAACAGGGAAATGTATTAACATGTTGAAAATGGTTAAATTAAGCAGTGCTGTGGATCAGAGGTGTGACTTGTCAGCAACAAGCCACAGATGTATTTCGTATGCAATTGCTCTCACATTGAGGAGGTGACACATGCCTTCATTTTACCCTTGGAAGCATCTGTGTGAATCATTTACTGGGAACTCTAGTTTAAATTGGCCAATTTTGAACCATGGCCATAGATCCCTATTTCTTTGGAGGATGGAATTATGTTTCACTGAGGTAATGTGTTGTTTTGGATAGAGCATTGAAATTGAAATCAGGAAGACTCAGGTTCAAACCCCAACACAAACATATGCTAGCTCGGAGGCAATGAGCAAGTCACTGAATATCTCTGTCACTTTCCAGCTTGGATTATATGATTACTTGTCTATGAAAGCATATCCAAATGTCTGCTAAATCAACCCCCTCATCACCTAGAAGCTTCCTCTGATCAGCACTTACTATTAAGAAAAGTGGAATGGGGCAGCTAGGTGGCGCAGTGGATAGAGCACTGGCCATGGAGTCAGGAGTACCTGAGTTCAAATCCAGCCTCAGTCACTTAACACTTAGTAGCTGTGTGACCCTGGGCAAGTCACTTAACCCCAATTGCCTGCCCCCCAAAAAAATTTTAAAAAAAGAGAAAAGTGCAATGGAAGAAGAAAGGAAAGAAGGAAGGGAGGGAAGAAAGGAGAATGGAAGGAGAGATAGGGAATTAAGGGGGGAAGAAGAAAGGAAGAGAGGGAGGGAGAGAGTGAAGGAGAAAACTTTTATCAAGTGTTTACTATGTACTATTCACTATGCTAAGTGCAGGGAATACAAAAACAAGGAAAAAGATAGTCTTTGCATTCAAGGGACCTACACATTCTAATGGGGGAAGACAATACACTCTTAAAAAGGAGTGGAGGTGGGGATAAAGTTCTCTAGAATGTGGCCATGCTTTTGAATATCAGAGAAAGTCAAGAAAAATAACAGGAGGGAAATGAAGGCAGACTGGCCTGGGTATCTACACAAAATGAAGATTCTAGGAGGAACTCACTAATAGGAAAAGGGGCATGGGCATCCTAGTGGGATATTCCAGAGTGAGCAGGCTGCAAATGTAGTATGATGTAGCAGAAGGAGGAGATTCCAGAGGCTGAGGAAAACTCTAGGATGAGATGGCAATAGAGGCATGATTTTGAAATCTAAAGAAACCCAGGAATGAGATGAGGAGGGAAATTAAAAAATTTCTTCCTCCGAGTTTAGTGATCACTTTGACACCCTTCAAGTGCAGTTACATGTTGTTGTGCATTATATTTCCTATGTGCATAAAGAGTATCCCCTAGATGTTCATCAACTGGGGAACAGTCAAAGAAGTTGTGGTATATGAATGTAATGGAATGCTATTGTGCTGTAAGAAATGATGAGCAGGCAAATTGTAGAAAAACCTGGAAAGGCTTACATGAATCGATGCTTAGTGAATCAATATGATATGGGCCCAGAGCAGCCCAAAGGTTATCTGGGGTACATCAAAGAATCTTCTCCTTGAGAAACTAAACCAAAGGACAGATACACCTAAAGAGATAAGTAGAACTGGATTGCAATGGAGCTAGCTTCCAGAACACCACCCTTCATTCCAGTCTCCCTCACCCCAGAGGAGATAACATTAGGTGTGGCTGCTGCCTTTGTGGCCTGAGGAGCAGAGAGATGGCTTGAGAGCCACCCCTCACCCAACTCCTCCAGTCACCACCAGTGGGGGATGGTCCTCCCTCAATAATGGAACTTTCCACAGTCAGATGTTCATCCCCATCAGTCCTCTATAAAAGAATCTGCCTGTCTCCTGCTCTAGGAGATTGGTATCTCAGAGCCATGCTCTGTGCTATGCCTTTCTCCCCATGAGAAGAAGTCCAAGGATTTCTCTCTTATTTTCTCTTCCCCAGCCCCAAATAAACTATTATCTTATTCTATTGGATTTGTGTGCAAGAGGGTGTAATTCTTTAAAGAGGAATTCCTAAGGACCCAAATCCCTACCCCCACCCCAAGCCCCCCTAACCTATTTGCCCACCACATAACAAACATTATACACAGCAACAGCAACATTGTGCAACGATCAACTGATAGACTTAGCTCTTCTCAGAAATATAATGATCAAAGACAATTTCAAAAGATTCATGATGGAAAATGCTCTCCACATCCAGGAAAAGAACTATGGAGTCTGAATGCAGATCAAACCATACTATTTTAACTTTTGGGGGTTTTTTGTTTTTTTCTTTCTTGGGGTTTTCCCCTTTTTCTGATTCTTTTTTCACAACATGACTAATTTGGAAATATGTTTAACATGATTATACATATATAACCTCTATCAGATTGTTTGCTGTCTAGGGGAGGGAGGGAGGGAGAAAAATTTGAAACTCAAAATCTTACAAAAGTGAATGTTGAAAACTTATCTTTACATGTAAGTGGAAAATAAAATAAAATACTATTAGCTAAAAGAGAGCATTCCCCTGAACTATAATCTAAGCACTAGGAGGGCAAAGATATATGTTATCTAAAATGTGCTGCTCCCTTCATCTGTGGCAAATATCCTGCACATTGTAGATACTTAAGAAAATTTTGTCAAACTTATAATGCTCTATGACGAATTGGATCTAAGATGTTTTTTAATTTTTATTGCTATTTGGATATTTTGATTTCATCAATGTAGGGAACTCCTGATGAAGAATTTTCCCCTATTAATTCACATCTACACATCACCTATAGAATATAGTCTAAGAGAGTAGCCTGGAGGTACTAAGAAATTAAGTGATTTACTCATAGTCACACAGCTAGCACATGTTAGAGGCAGGATTTGAACCTGTTTTTTCCCAATTTCGAAGCTAATGACTAAATGACTAAATCATGGTGCCTCTAATACAAAACAATATTGTATATGACAGGTACAAAGTGCCATATTATTGGACTAAATCCTATACTGAGCAAGTGACCTTGGCTGGGCAAAGAAAATGAAGAGAGTGATGAGTTGAGGGCTTAGAGAGCATGCTTTAGGCACATTCTCAATGACTATGGTCATTTTGGCACAGATTGACTCCCACATGCAGTATTTCTTTTTAGTTGATAAGTGTATACTTTTACTTTGTAAAGATATCATCTCCCAGACAGATTTACCTAACACATACTCATATATCTTCACCACACATTCATATAAACATATACCAGCGTATACATACAACCCCCCACACACACACAGAACAAACAAGTAAACACACTAGAATTTATAGGAATTAAATATTGTGGATGTTCAGAGCTTTTCAGCAGCCAATAGCAGTTGCTTAATTGCACTTCATCTGCATTCCTTCCAAAGGCATGCATGTGGATGTATTTAATTTACTGTGCTTCTCTTTTGTTTATCACTCTCCATAATCAGTCTCAGCCAGGAAATGCAGGAGACTTTTTGTCTAATAGCAATAAAATTCAGAATGTCTATCCATGCTTAGGAGGTTAGATTACCATTATAAATTATGGACACTTAGTAAACCTAGACAGTATATTTAATTCCTGCCTTCAAATAGCTGCCATTTGTCACAAGGAAGATTGAGTGGGAGAAAATATAGATCCATCTGAATCAATCTCTAATAATGGCAAACCAATTAAAAGCAGTAGTAGTAGAATGTAAACTATAATACATTAAAATATAAGCTTCCTGTGAGTAGGGATCATTATATTCTTTGATTTTTACCTCCAGCATCTAGTGTTGCTGTGTACCTTGCTCACAGGAAACATACAATAAGTACTTATTGAATTTAATTGAATGGTTTTATCTTTGTAAAGTCAGGATAGCAGTGTTTAGTTCTAAAATGCTGATCAACAAGAACATTATATGTGGCAACCACAATAATATAAATATATTAGTAATGTTATAATAAATAATAATATAAAAAGCATCTATAGAACTCTAATGCAGTGAGTAGTAATTACTTCAAAAGACTCCATAAAGAGCCCAGGCATGGGCTTGTACTGTATTTCCCCTCTACTCCTCACTTCTCATTTGAATTTAGCAAGTATTTGTCTAGTGGCTACAGTGTAGAAAACCCTATGCCATTCACTATGGGGAATATAGTGTTGAATGACTTCTGCTCTCAAGGAATTTTCTATTAGTGTTCTATAAACAATCTGAAAACAGTTATCAAGCTTCCTTCTGAGAAAAGTGTCAGGAATTATTTGACCTAAATCTTTGTTAGAAGGAAAAAGTAAAGTAAGACTTTATAAACTTTCTAAATTATCCTGATTTGTCTCAAGATTTTGAGAGTACACAAATTTACCTAGTTCCTGTTTGTAAGATGCAAACTGAGTATGCCAGCATTGCATTAGGTCTTACCTATAAATTAACAACTAGACATATAGGTTTCCAGATTAACAGGAATCTTCTGGTAGCTAAACTACTTAGAGTTATCATGGAACTTAATCTTTGTTTGGGGGTGAGGAGTGGGGGATTAACCATACTTCTATCTTGATACTGGCTTTTAGAGCCTAGATAAATTGCAATATATAATACAAACTTTTAAGAAATGGAGATGAGATTTTGAACAGATAATTATTCTACTTTTGAAAGAAATGAAAGAGAAGAGAGAAGGGAACCATTCATGGAAAACAAAGACATCTATAGTCTTTTTTGAATAAATTCACTGTGGCTTTTGCCTATTATAGCAACATTGATGGCAACAACAACAGCAGCAATTCTGATTCCCAATCTTCCCATTTTTCCCCTTTCCCCTCCCCGTGTCTCTCTCAATCTCTTTTTCTCCTTTTCCATTCATCCCCACAGGCCATAAAGGAATTCTGTGATCTTCCAAATGGGTGCTGCTCACTTTTTGCCTCCCATGAGATTTCAATTTCACCCTCCTTCAAAGATTAAGGGAAGGAGACTCTGTTTTTTCATATATGGGCATACTTTCATACTTCTCAAGGGCATTGAAGGCAATCACAATAATATAAATATAATGGCAGGTGTTGAAGAATTTATGTCAGTATACTCTAATCTTCAATATCCTACAGATTCTTCCTTGAAGTCAGAAATTTTAGAGTTCCTTGAAAAATCATCCATGGTTTACTTGACATGTGTAATCATAAATCACAGCATTGAAATAAAATCAACAGTTGTCAGAACAAAGATAATTAACCTAGGATCCCAGATATTCCTGTCAGTGTAGCATTCACAGGAAAAATATATCATCAATACATGCAATAGACATAGCATAGCTATTTCTGTGACTATAGATCTAAATTGCATTCAGGACCATAGGACTAAATCTCAATCAAGTTAAATAAAAGCATAATGTGCTGAGAAAGTGCAAATTTAGCATCATAGATTTTAGAATTGAAAGTAGACTGGGATTATTTAAAATAACCTTTTTATTTTACAGATGAAGAAACTGAGATCCAGAGCAGGCAATTTTCCCTACTGCTCAGAAGTGTCAGAGTTGGGATTAAACATAAAACCTCTGTTTCTAAAGCTAGTGATCTTTAGAAAATGTTGGAATAGAAGCTTTTTCCTAGCATTTTTGTTTTGATCACAATGTTTGTCACATTTTGTAATAAGCACTGCTTCTTTTTACCTGACCAAGAAGAATGGGAAAGGATAGAATGACAAAAGGTAGCAGGGAATTAAAAGCCAAGATAAGTAAGGAGATGGCAAGAAAGCAGAGATTCTCCTGTGGCCATAGGAAGCTCTATACAATAGATTTGTTTCCTGAGCAATTTAGTTTAAATCAAATCCTGATTTGAATGCTCTGGAAGAACTCACTATTTAAAGGGATCATACAGCGAATATTTTTTATAAAGGGAAAAATCCTTTTGTAATGAGAACAAAGATACTAGACTCACATATTTAGGAATATAACATACCTGTAGGCATAACATACCTAAATTTTAGAAAGGTATTTAGCAAAATCCCTCAAGATATCCTTTTGGGGAAAATGAACTAGATGACAATGTAGTTTTTTATTTAGTTGGAACTAGTTGAATAATAAAACTTAATTATTCTCTTGATTAATGGATTGATACCAGTGAATCAAACAATCATCAAGCAGTACACCTATGATGTACTGTCCTTGTATGGGGGAACCATTTTGGAATACCACAAGGTTCTCTCCTAGGCTTTGTTCTTTTCATCATTTTAGAATTTTATAAACTTCTTGAATTAGGTGATGTGTTTATACAATTTGGACATAGTACAAAATTGAGAAGTATATTTTATAATAATAAGAAAAGCTCATACTTGCATAGTGTATTAAGGTTTATAGAATTCATTACTCATAACATTGCTGTGAGATAGATAGCATAAGCATGACTATTTCTAATTTACTGATGAGGAAATTGAGACTCAGAGAGGTTGAATGACTTGCCCAGGGTCACACAACTAGGGATTAGTAGGAATGAGAAATTGGGCTCAGATCTAGCTGTTAAAATTACAAGTGTAGTCCTCCTCCTACTGCATAATAATATTTGTGTGTATGTATGTGCATATATACACACATATAAATACACATATATACATATATGTATATAATTAATTATATAACCTGTATAAATAAAATTTAAATCAGGATTTTATTTAAACTAAATTATTCAGGAAAAAAAAATCTATTGTATAGAGCTTGCTATAGCCATAGAACAGCAGAACAGCAAAATTTCTACTCTCTTGCTATCTCTTCACTTACCTTGGTTTTAAATTCTCTGCTAACTTTTGCCATTTTTTTCTTTCCCATTCTTCCTAGTGAGGTAAAAAAGCAAAACTTATTAGAAAATATGAAATAGTTTGTGATCTAAAACAAAAAAAATCCACCAACATTCACATGTGTGCACAATACATACATATGGTGTGTATGTATATACACACATATATCCATTGGATAACAAAATCTGGAACCAAAATAATATCTGCAGTCTGGATTGCTGGGCTGAAGCTAATGAGATAAAATTTAAAAGGATAAAAGTAAAGTTCTGCTCTTTGAGGAACAACAACTCTATAAGTACAAGATTGGGAATATGTGGAGAAAACACATTCATATAAAATCCAATCAACTTGATCCTATAGGGCATATTCATGGCAACTGCATAGATTTTAGAGGGAGGCAACTTTCGACTCAATATATATTGGTGAGTCAGTGGGGTTGGGGGAGCAGTTCCCAACAATTTGAAAACATCTAAAAATGTAATGGGGCTGCCTCAGGGACTAATTAGTTCCCTATTGCTAGCATCCTCAAGGAAAAACTAGATGACTAGTCATTTTAAATGCATATAATGGGATCTGGATTCAGTAGATTTCTGTTCAATTCTTGACTCTGCTACTTAATAACTGTGAGATCTTGGCCCTCTCACTACACCGAACCTGAATTGTTTCACCTATAAATTACAGGAGTTGGAGTGATGACCTTTGAATTTCTGACTAATTCTAGGATTCCTTGACTCTTTAATATTTAGTATCTAATACAGGCAAATTATTGGATCAATTGAGAGCTGATGTTCCTCTCCTTAATTTTCTCGACTTCCAAATAGTAAGATGCCTCCTTAGAAATATGCTGTTTGATCTTAAAGATACATAGCTTCTTCCAGGTAACTCATTAACTTTAAAATACCTTCATTACTTAGATGGATCTATTACATAATGATGAGGTCAATCATTAGATTGATTCAGATCACAAGTCATCCATACTATATCATCTTATGCAACTCTTGTCCATGGTTTATTTTAAATCTTCCACTATGGATATACTTGACCTACTAGTTCTTTTAACATCGCATATATATCAATGCCCATTAGTTATCACTTCTTTTTACCACATCTGGCTTATAATATTTTCCAGTCATACATCTATCCCCTTTGATGACATCATTTACTCTGATTATTTTGCAGTTTTTTATTTGTAATGTGTTCTAGTTTATTCTTCTCCACCAAAGTCCCTTTCCATTGCCCTTTGGAGAGATATGGAGTAGATCTGTAATTTCATTAATATACAAAGTACTTGGTGAGGAAGCTCAGTAATCTTTATGTCATGATAATCCCCTTCTCTTCGATTCATTGTTTTAGAAAGTTGATTAGAGCACTTAGAGGTTAAGTGACTTCCCTTGGATCACAAAGAAAGTATATGTCAGTGTCAGGACCTGAACCCAGGTGTTTCTATATCCAAGGGCAGCTCTCTATTTGATTTAGCCTACCTCTTTACCCTTCAGATGACTCAACTTTAACCCTCTGGAGATTGTGGCATTTCACAAATCAGTGATATATCTGCATGGGAGGAAAATAGTTTCTGCAAAAAGAGCCTTACAGAGTTAGTGCTATGCCACTAAAATTCTCAAAGGGATAATTCACAGAGCTAGAAAATAATAATAAAATTCATTTAAAGAAATAAAAGATTTAGAATATTAAGGGAAATAATGAAAAAGGGTAGGAATAAAAGGTATTTCCAGGACTCAGACTCTATTATGAAATAGCAGTAATCAAAAGAATTTGGTACTGGTTAAAAAATAAAAGATACAATCAATGAAATCATCAAGACAAAGAAGAACAGGAATAATGGAACTAAATAAACCAACATTCGATTACTTCAAAACATAAAATGCGTAGTAAAAAACTTTATTTGATGAGAAATATGAAAACCAGTAAGTAGTCTGAGAGAACTTGGATTTAGATAATCAGATGCTGTATTTTACCCCCCCCAATTGAAATTCATATGCAAAATGAATATAAATATCATAGAATAAAATAGAAGAGAAAGTTGAAATGTATATTATATGAATGTATATATACATGTACATATGTATATACACATGTGTATACACACATACCCATTTATTCATTGTTGTTGTTCAGTCATTTTCAGCATTGCTTAACTCTTCATGACCCTATTTGGAGATTTCCTGGCAAAGTTGTTTGGAATGGTTTGTAATTTCCTTTTCCAGCTAATATTACCTATGAGGAAAGTGAGGTAAACAGGGTTAAGTGACTTGTCCAGGGTCACCCAGCTAGGAAGTGTTTGAGGCCAGATGTAAACTCAGGATAATGAGTCTTCTAACTCCAGGCAGTGCTCTATCCATTGCACTACCTAGCTGACCCTAAGGATATGAGCCTCATGATATATAGATAACTTAAAAAATATATACAAGACTAGAAGACAATCTGCCAGTAAGATAGGTGGTCCAAAGATATTAAAGAAACACTCCCCACATTACAAATTATTAATATCCATTTGAAGGGACTTTTATGAGACTCAAGATATATAGATAACTTAAAAATTATACACAAGACTAGAAGACAATCTGCCAGTAAGATTGGTAGTCCAAAGATATAAAGAAATACTCCCCACATTACAAATTATTAATATCCATTTGAAGGGACTTTCCAAGACTACTAAGAAAATAATGTAAATCAAATCAAAATTAAGTTTCACCTCACAACACACAAATTGGCAAAGGTGCCAAAAGATGGGAACAATGTTGGAAGGATTATGGAAAGACAGACACCCCAAAGCTATACATTGACATAACCCTTTTGGGAAGTAATATGGGATTATGCAAAAAAAAGTGAGTAAAATAACCATACTCTTCATACTTTATTATAAAACTATGTCTCTCTGGGACAGTTGAGGGAGTAATAGGGAAAATATAGTTGCAGAAAAACAAAAGATATAAAAAGTAGATAAATAAATATACTTTGTGTCAGGGGAAATGCATGGCCATTAAAAACACTGAGTGGGTTCCCAAAGTCAATTCACTTCTCCTTATAGTAAGTTTCTAGCTAGTAAATATAAAGGACTGTTGATAGTATGTATGATTAGAAAAAAACACATGCATTTACTTAATAATTCTTTAATATGTAAGAAATACTTAGGAAGAAATTGGGGTTAATGTATTGGCTCTCAAAAAGTCAGAAATGTTCTCTCAAGTGAGACATATTTTTCTCAGATGCCAGAGGGAGAAATGACTTGGACCTGGAATTGGTGTCAGAGATTCTCTTGAAGTTGGAGAACAATAGGTTTTATTCCCTTACTTGGGCATGATTACATGAGGCCAGATACCAGGGGTCAATGGTAGTGGTTATAAAGAAGGCTAATCTCAGTAAAGGGAAGGAAGTCCATGATCTGGAACTGTGTCACTAGAATTGTCATTCAGAAAAACCTGTCTGTTTCTTCTGCCAGACAGGTATACCTCTAAAAGGCATCCTATTTGTGGTTATGAAAACTTCCCTCAAAAAGAGAGAAAGATATACTTTGACAAAGAATTCTGACCTTGCCCTTAACTCTCTAGGGGAACAGCTGATGACATGATCAGGGAGCTACAGGGATAAGAATCTATATATTTATGATTGTAAGTGACTGAGAAGACTGTATATATATATATATATATATATCATAATTATGATTCTTTTATTAATAATATTAATTCAAGTATTGTATTGATAGTGTTTTTGCTCCCTTATTTTCTAGTCTCTAATGAAACACTCCATTTGTTCAGCTAAATGTAACTTAACTGAATTGCTAAAATAGTCTTCAAAGAAATACCTGAAATATAATGAATTTCTGGTAGTAGAAAATGAAAATATCCTAGAAATAGAAAAGGGGTGTGGGCATCGGATGACCTTTTAAAGTCACTTTGGGAGAAAAATTAAATGGCAAATGAATTCTAATTCCTGTCTGCCTCAATATATCACACACAACTATATGGAAATATATTCCCATGGTAAGCTAGAGGGGATGGCTTAATGATTTAAAACATCAGGTTTGCTATGCTTAGGCACAGTGGAATAGTAGGTTTAAATCTCAACAGGCTTACTTCAGTCTTTCCTCCTAAAATATGCAGATTGAATATCTAATTTAGCATGTGTGTGTGTTTTGTAAACTAGATGATGCCTTGAAAGATTAAGACATTAAGTACTAAGTAGGAATGTAAATGGTGTCAGCACAATTTTTTTTTTTTAATATAAGCAATTGGCCTCAAGGTCTTTTGTTTGGATTTTTGAAACTCAACTGACAACTTCAGGGAAAATTCATTGCTTGCCACTTTCCCATTCCAGTTTTATGTGATTAGATGTAGTATAAAACTACACTTTACATAGCATATGTGATTTTAAATAACACTACTGAACCTTAGAAGTGAAAGAACTGACTGAAGAGTTTAGCCAGTGGCAGAAACTGAGCCAATTGCATATGATAAAATTAAATTCTGAAAGTCTAGGGAAGAAGGAAGTAAAGGTAAGGTTGTTCTGGGAAGCATTAAGGTTTCAAAAGATCAAGAAAATCAATAACTGTCCTGTGGCAGAGTTACTGTCTGGGGAGCAAATGCAAGGTTTTGGCACAACAATTGGGTGGGGGAATTCTAAAATATTAACTAATTTAGATGTAAATCAAGTCTTGGGTGGTACAACAGATATATATGCTCAGATATGTTTTATGCCGATCAGAAATCCATTTTCTCCTTCAACACACTGATTCTATTATATTGCCAAGAATGAAAATCCTGCCAAAAATTTTCCTAATCAGAGTCAATCAATCTAACAGGCTGGCATTGTGACTCAAACTTATGAAATTTCTTCCTATAACTCCAGGCAAACAAATATCAATCAAAACAGGCAGGATGGATTGATCTTGTTTTAGAAAAAAAGGGGGAAAATTCCCCCAAACACGTGATGATAAGAATGAATATTTGAAAACAACTGGAGGAGAGGAAAGAGTTTAATGTGAATTTTAACAACATCTGCATTTTGACTACTTGCCCAAAGCACTTTTTTTTGAGAAATTTTGCTCCTTGAGATATAATCCCTATTACCAGAAACTCTCCATATACATTGATGTAGATAAGATCTATTCTAGCTTCCATGTCACTGAGAAGTGTGTGTGTACATGGGCTCTACAGTGGTATTGAATTAGATTCTAAAAATAGTAATAGTAGCTTTTCAAGGTAATGATATCTTCTTGCTGCATCACCCAGATGTATTATTCACCTAGCAGTTCTCTGACACAAAGGGCTGACAGTCCTTGGCCTTCTCAAGCTTTTAAAGTGTATTTCAGTAAGCATGCTGGTACCCAGAATGCCCCAGATCTCCACTTATGAAAACTGGCTTTAAATTGAGCTTTATAGAATCACTGAAATTGCCAGTGACCTGTAGGGGGTAGTCTAGTATATAGCCACAAATGATGGTTGGGAAGATGTAATTAGTTCTGAACCATCATTTCCCAACAGGTGGCTATTTCAGCCTTGAATACCTCTAGTGACAGTTATTATGCAACCTTCCTTGGCAGCTTGTTCCATTACTTAATTGTTCTAATATTACCGTTATAAAGATTTTCATAATATTTAATCAAAATTAGCCCAAGTTTTCATTTGAGCTATAAATATGTATCTGTGCCCTCTCACCCACATGCTTAATAATTATCAGCTAATTGGTATCTATGTAAAAAAGTGTAGCTCATAACAACACAAAAAGACATTCTGTGATCAAATTTCCTCATACAGGGAAATATAAAAATGATGAGTAACATTAGAAAATGAAGTCCAGAAATCATACCATGTAACATAGAACAAAAAGGGAATTACCTTCTCCCCGACTATATAGATAGCAAGTGGAGAAAGATCAAGGTCAGTTACAAAATAGTGTGTTCTACTTTCAGGAGATTACCTGTTAAATAGCCCAGAACAAATAAATGAACTATCTTCCTTTATTTATTGGATAGGATAATTATTCTTGGAATATCTTTGATATTCATAGTATCATTATTGCTTGAACAACCCAGTTGGCTGGAGCAGTGTTAATGGGACGCCATTGTCAGGAATTTGGTTCCTGTATGAATTAACATTTCTTCCTTCTATCACCATAGCCCTGGGCTGGAGTCTTACAATTGTCTAGGGTTTGTCATAGGTGGAGAGCAAAGGAGTGAGTATATATGTGTCAATCTGCATTCATCCAGTAGAACCACTGAAAAGGATGTCCTGATGCAGAAGTCCAATTGTAACTGATTTAAGTCTTATATCTAATACATGCTAGCTGTGTGACTAGAGGAAAGTTGTTTAACTTCTTAGTAACCCAGTCACTTTTCTAAGACAGTTAATTATCAATTATAGATGGATTGTCAGTGGAGGAAATTTCTACGACAGGAATTCATCACACAAATGATATCATGGGTTCCCCCCAATGAGTTCAGACTCACCTGCCATAAAAACCCACAACTGAACAAAAAGCTGAAAAGAAGAAAATTATAATTTATTCCCTCTGGGCCCCAGGTCCCTCATTTGTAAAATGTAAGAGAGGGCTTTGTACCATATGATTTTGGAGGTCCTCCTAGCTCTATATCTATGTAGCAGCTAGGTTTTATGGTTGATAAAGTCTGGACCTGTAGTTAAGGGGTTCTGAGTTCAAATCACACCTCAGACACTGCTTTTCTGTCACTGTGACTGTATGATCTGGGCAAGTCACTTGACTTCTTTCATCTTCAGGTTCCTCGTTTGTATAATAGTAGCACCTACTTTCACAGGATTGTTGTGAGAATCAAATGAAATATTTGTGAAGCTCTTCACAAATCTTAAAATGCCATATACAAGCTAGCTATATCCAAGACACTATGCATAATCTATGAAAGATTATTCAGGAGAAAAAGGAAAGAGATTATCTTTCAGTGAAGGCAGATATTACACATTTTGTTAACAATGTGATGCAAACAGTTACAGATAGGCCTTTTGGTTACTGACCTCAGATAATTAAGAGTATGGAAGCAAGACTGTTGATTTGGTAAAGCAAACTATCACCCCTACAAACCCACCACATCACCATTACTTGAAATGTATGCCATAAAACTATATCATGACCAAAGACAGTATCCTTTTGTGAATCTAGACTGAGGCCACTTTCCCAATTTATTTTTTAAGACAATGCTTTTTCTGTTAGAGAAGAAAACAAAATTGTAGAGTCAGACCAATGGCATCTGACATTCCTCATGACCCATGAGACTAAGTTCTTCACCTCCTTAAAGTTATAAAATGACTTCACAAGTTGGTTTAAAGTAACGACTTAGACCTCAAATTGTCATCAGTTATAATATTCCAATTTACCAAGTTTTAAATGAAATCTCTAACTTGAGTACAGTGGATTTTTAAATATCACAATTATTTATAAATCATTTCAAATGTTGTGGACTCAATTCTAACAGATTCTTTTAAAACTTGACTTATGTTGAGTTTTGCCTGAGAAAGCAAAAACAGATCATTGTAGCTGTTGATATGTAGATCTTAATCCTGCTCACATCAGATTTTGCAATCTGATAAATCTATAGCTGGAAAAAAAATATTGATTCAATAGAAACATTGGGTATACTTTATGTGACCAATTGTCTTCAAAATTTTTTTCTAGAATTGCATGGCATAGAATCACTTATCCCCCCTTTTTTGACTTTTTTGCCTTTCTCTTGTAAAAATCCTTGCATTACTATAACAGAATATGTCCTAAGTGAAGTAAATGAGCATAATAAATTAAAAAAATGGGGAAGCTAAATGGCGCCGTGGATAGAGCAACAGCCCTGGAGTCAGGAGGACTTAAGTTCAAATCTGACCTCAGACACTTACTAGCTGTGTGACCCTGGGCAAGTCACTTAACCCCAATTGTTACACACACACACAAATGACAATAATTTGGACTTTATTCTCAACACTAAATGGATGTTGTGTGATAAAGTAAGCCAATTGACTATCTTGTGTTCTATGTTTAGAATTTGTGATGAAGTTTATCATGTCTCCTTCCATGGTTGGGAAAATGGGGTGCTGTCCTAGTCCCTGTGAAACCTTACAATGGAGAATATGATAAGCTTTCTGGCCAGCTAAAAAATTAAACAGAAGACACTGGATCTCTGTCAAAAGAGATAAGCTGAAAGGGAAAATATGAATTCTGGGATACTATAAAGAAACTATTGCACAATTTTGCTTTAACTGAGCTCTATGTTCAATAAATGTTATGAGGCAAAAGGTTTTGTCATCAGTTTATCAATTAGCTCTTAAAAGAAAGATGCTTCAATGTCCTTAAAATCACAGAGCTAAAATGATATTCCAGAGTGTTGAAGTCTCAGATTTATAATCCACTCTTTTTCAGTAGACTTATACATAAATCATTTCAACCAAAGGTTAAATGACAAACTCTTCTTATCTTTATCTTCAACTTTAAAATACTATTTACTACCCTCTGCAATTTTAATGAGGTTTTTATTAATAATAAATAATGAGCAAAATAAATATTATTTTCCGGAATAGACTATATCTAAAAATGATATGAAGAAAAGTTATTTGGGGTGGCAGGTTTTGGCTTAACCCTTTCAAATCTCAAAGTTAAAAGAATTAGACTGCACAGGGTATTTAATGAGATCTTGTAAAGATATGGAGAAATTTTGTAATGAGCCTGACATGTTTTAGGTTAGTTTAAAAATTGTTGTCACCGGGCAGCTAGGTGGCACAGTGGATAGAGCACCGGCCCTGGAGTCAGGAGGAACTGAGTTCAAATCCGGCCTCAGACACTTAATACTAGCTGTGTGACCCTGAGCAAGTCACTTAACCCCAATTGCCTCACCCCAAAATATAAAAGTATTTTTGGGGCAGCTAGGTGGTGCAGTGGATAGAGCACCGGCTCTGGAATCAGGAATACCTGAGTTCAAATCTGGCCTCAGAAACTTAACACTTATTAGCTGTGTGACCCTGGGCAAGTCACTTAACCCCAATTGCCTCACTAAAAAAAAATGTTGTCACCTATTTAAGAAGTTGTTTTGATTTAATTGAAATTACTTTTAGAGAATATTCAATGTACTTCTGAGAAAGTTCCTTTCTCTCTATCTTCTCATTCCACTATTGATCTTCTGACCCCAGGTGGCATTAGTTCATTGGTTATTTTGGTCTCATTCCTGAAATCTGGCTGATCACAACAACTTTACCTCTGCTTTTTTAATCTTGGTGCCTAACTTGCTTCTGTACATATGAATATACATATATACAAACACTCTGGAGGCAGTTTCACAGTTTTGGTCTAATCTTTGATTATAGAATGATCTATTACAATCTAACCTGCTGCTGATTCTTATAGACTAGCCAGCTTTCATTGCTTAGAGACTTCAGCTATGGCACCTATCTTAGCTGTTTCCGGAATTATTTCTCTTCCACCTTGTGCCTTCACCTTTGAACTTGCCCTATCCTACTATATTTGATAGCAACCTCTACTTATGTGTAGAGTGAGATTGGCTTTCATCAAATGCATGCAACTTTGTATACTCACTGCTAGGTATGCTTATATTGAGGGTGAGGGGAGATTTCCCTGTAGTACCCATATATCTCTGATAAGAGTCACTGCCTTCTACAGAGTACATATTTCCCATATGTATCAATCAGTTCTTATACTTACAGTAGCATAGCCCTTTAAGATCAGTAAAATGCTTTATATTTATTATTCATGACAATTTTTTGAGTTAGATACTGCGGGTATTATTATCTATATTTTACAGATAAAGAAACCAAGGCCCAGAATAAAATTAGTATTGAGGACTCTGTGTGACAAACAATATTCTTTAGGTGAATTTCATCCAATTAAGAAATCAGAATGATCTTAACTAGAATGTGATATTATTAAATCAAAGTCAAGAAATTCATGTGAAGAAATGTTTATTTATGGCTTTTCTTTTTTTAATAAAAAGAAGAATATATGAAAAATGAGATAATGGAAAGTTTTCCTAAAGATGTACATTTAAATGTATGTTCTCAAATTCAGGTATTTCATATGGAGAAATTCCCTAATCTGGTCAAATTAAATACTGACATTTTAATGTTAATGGAACAAAATGTCTAGGATTAAACTGCCTCTGGGTTGTTTGAGCCTTGCCTAAGTAAACTCCAAACTGCAAGGAAATGTATTAATGAGATCTTGATTGTATATCTTATCTTGCCCCTGGTACTGGTGTGCCCTGTTTTTTGAAGACCCAATATACATATGAAATTTACATATACATATGAAAAAATTACTTTATAAAACATAAATGAGGGGATTCTCTATATGTTTGCTTTAGATTACAAGCTCCTCTATTGCATTTAAAATAAAATTTGATTTACAAATACTTTATTTACATATATTAGTTTTCAGGTACATAGACATTTCTTCAATCAAAATATACATTAAGCTCCTACTATAATCAAGACACTATGTTAGGTATTAAAGGTATAAAGACACAAACAAAATATTCCCTATATACCAGGAGCTGATATAGCACATTTTCAAATCAATACAATACAATAAATTAAAAAAAAGAGAAGGTTAGTCAATTGTGTATAGTAATTTATCTTACCCTGCAGAAAAATAGGAGGGGAAGGGGATGGGGGGGGTGGAGTGTGACAGAAGGGAGGGCAGATTAGGGAAGGGGGCATTCAGAAGCAAAACACTTTTGCACTTTTGAGGAGGGACAGGGTGAAAGGGAATAGAGAATAGAGTAAATGTAATGGGGAGGGAATAGGATGGAGGGAAATACAGTTAATAATAACTGTCAAAAACATTGAAACAAGTTTGTCTGACAAAGGTCTCATTTATCAAACACATAGAGAAGTGAGTCAAAGTTATTAAAATAAGAGCCATTCCCCAGTTGATAAATAATCAAATGATATGAAGAGTTTTCAGATGAAATAATCAAGCTATCTATAGACATATAAAAATTGCTTTGATTCACTATTGATTAGAAAGATGCAAGTCAAAACAATTCTGGGTTACTACCTCATACCTATTGGATTGGATAATAGGACAGCAGAGGAAAATGACAAATGTTGTAGGGGATATGGGAAAATGAGACATTAATGCATTGTTGGTGGAATTGTAAACTGATTCAAACATTGTGTTGAGCAATTTGGAACTATGACCAAAGGGCTATAAAACTATGTGTATTATTTGACCTAGTAATACAAGTACTAGGTCACTATCCAAAAAGAGATTTAAAAAAAGCTAAAGACCTATATGTACAAAAAAATTATGGCAGCCCTTTGCTGGTGCAAAAAAAAAATGGAAATTGAGGAGATGGCCATCAATTGAGGAGTGGCTGAACAAATTGTGGGATGAGATTATGATGGAACACTATTGTGCTATAAGAAACATTGAGCAGGATGCTATCAGAAAACCCTGGAAAGACTTACATGAGCTGATGCAAAGTGCAATGTACTGTATGCAAAGTAACAGTAATAGTGTAAGATAATCAGCTGTGAATGACTTAGCTATTCTCAGCAACACAGCAATCCAAGACAACTCTGAAGGCTTTATGAAAAATGCTATCAATCTCCAGAGAAAGAACTAAAGGTGTCTGAATGCAGATTGAAGCGTGTATTTTTTAGTTTCTTGTTCTTAAGATTTTTTGTCTGTTTTCTTTCATAACCTGACTAATATAGAAATGTTTTTATGACTTAAGCATGTATAACTTATATTGAATTGTTTGAGACCTTAAGGGATGTTGGGGAGAGAGGGAGGAAGATAATTTGGACACAAAGTTTTAAAAATGGACATTAAAAATGTAATTGGGGAAAATCTAAGTAAATGGGGAAAAAAGCAAAAGAAGGCTTAAAATTAGGGGTTTCAGGAATATCTTCATGAGAGAGGTAGTTTCTGAAGTGATTCCTTAAGAAAGACCAGGATTCTGAGAGGCAGAAGACATCCCATGTGTGAGGAATAATCTATGAGAATGTTCAAAGGAGCTCAACTAATATGTCTTAGTTCAGTTTAGGTAAAAGATTTCACAAGGGGGAATAGTATGAAATGAGGTCAGATTGTGGTGGATCTTAATGTATTTAAGCATGAATCTTAAGAATGGAGAACATATTTTATTCTGGATATAATGGGAACCCCTAAAGATTTTTTGAGTAGAGAAATGGCATGCTTAGAAGGAAGCTTATCTGGCAGGTGTGCAGAATATGAATTAGAAAAGTTAGCCTGGAAGCAGGGAAACAATTATATATTATGATAGGTCGTAGCCAAAAATTGATGAATACCTGTCCTAAGCTATGTGAATAGAGATAAGAAGACAATCTGTGAGGTAGAATTGACAAGATTTAGCAATTGATTTGATAATGGAAATTGAAGGAGAAGATACAGTTGAAAATGCTTCTAAGGTTATAAAACTGGCTTATTGGGAACATGGTAATGCCCTCAATATAAATAGGAAAGCTTGTATGAGGGACATGTTTAGGAGGAAACATAATCAGTTGTCTTTAGGAAATGTTTTGTTTGATATGTCACAAAACATCTAGGTGATATATAGCAGGCAACTGACAACATGAAAGTGAGGTTACAGAGAGATAGCAAAGCTATAAATACAGATTTGCAATTCATATGTATAGATGAGGTACTTGAATCCCATGAGAAAAGGTGAGGTCACTCAAGAAGAGAGTATAAAAAGAAATGGGCATAGAACAGAATCCTAGGGAAGACCCATACTGAAATGGAGAGGAGACAGGAGATGAATCCACAAAAGGGCTGGGAAGAGGCAATCAGACAGATTAGAGCAGAACTGGGAGACAAAACCATAAAAATATCATATAAAGAGAAGATATACAGGAACTTAGTCATGTCAAAAGAAATCCTATGTAACTTCTAAGAAAAATCTATTCCATTTTCTTTTACTTTGGGGATTTGCAAATTGTCATGATCAAGCAATTGGAAAGAACAAGGATTTTCTCTGCTTACATACTGATAGTATATAAATTTTGAAAACTTTGAAAGACATATGAAATGATATGGAATAATTTAATCAGAACACTGAGAATAATATATATATACATATATATATACATATATATATACATAATACAATACATACATATCATACTATATATATATATATATAATGGGCACAATAGTTTAAAGGAAAATAATACTAAAGGACATGAAAACTCAGTTCAAGGCAATGATCAATCTAGAACCCAGAATTCTGGTGATGGAATATTTCTATCTTCTCTGTCCATAGATGGAAGACTTCAGGCATAGGGCTCATATGTGGTCTGATCTGGCTGAAACGTTGGTTTATTTTGCTCAACAATACCCCATTGCAAAGGAAAGCCCCCCCCCACCTTGGGGGGGTATTGAGAAAGAGTAGCACCAAATAAAAACATTAAAAAAATTTTTTTTAAAGAGAAGTCATTTAATGATGAGGAAGTAGAGGTAGTGAGTGTAGATGGCTTTCTGTAATAAGGTTGTGAAAATGAGGAGAAATATAAAATGGTAATTTCAGAAATGGTAGGGTCAAGTGAAGAATTTTTGTTTGTTTTGTCTTGAATAGCAATGAGGTTAAAACTGCATATGTTTGTAGGTGATGGGAAAAGAGCCAGTAGATAAAAATAGATTCAGAGAAAGCTCCAATGTGGCAAATTCTCAACAGGCTCCAGGTCTAGGGTCAACCAAGATATAAGTTCCTTAAAGGCAGAGACTGTAATTTTTTATGTCTTTGAGCCCCTCATAGTATCTGCATGTCAATATCAACTTAATGAATAAACACTTCTAAAGCAAGGCCCTTTTGGGTGTACTCTTTGATATTTCTTTTGTAGGCCATGATTCCTCCATTACCACAAATCTCCTTCCAATTCATGAAATTTAAAAGCAGCAAAATAAGAAAAAAATAGCATCTTTGTCACTCAGCAAGCCTAAAAGGGTATTTGCATTGGTAGTGAATGATTGTTTAATCAGACTGCTATGTAGCATTCTCCTAGGCACTAAAAGCTTCATTCCATTCCATTCCATTTTAGCCCAATGTGGTGTGAAGACTGGAAGAGTTTTATTTACATATGGCCCTTGAGATGGTAATAAAAGTCAGTTACCTAAACTTAAAACAGTCTTTAGGATATATCAACTTAAAACCTTATTCCAACCATGAGGATTCCTTTCTAGCACTTAGTTTTGATAATGAAATTATTAATTCTAATGCTGATTTTAAAAACCATAATGGCCCCAAGTGGTCCTTGCTGTTTAGGTTTACTAAGATCTGCTGGAGACATTTAGATAGTCAATCATCGTATAATACTTAGGGCTTCTCTAAGTAGGAAGTGATGCTCCAATTGAGAATTTTTTTGTTAATGTTCTTTTTATGGATATACTTGGTATTTATATCATCTTCATTTCTAAATATATCCCACCCCTACTACCCAGTGAACCACCCCTTGTAACAAAGAATAAGGCAAGAGTGAGATAAAGCAGTTCAGCAAGAACCAAGCAAACCAACACATGAACAGTGTCTGAAAGTATATGCAATATTCCACTCTCATAGTTTCCTGAGTTTTGTAAACAGATAGAAGGGGCATTTCCTTAAATCTCTCCAGAGCCATGCCATATCATTACAATTATGTGTTTTGATTCAGTTGAGGTCCTGTCTGATATAAATGTTCATCTTTGCAAATTCCTTATGAAAAGAAAAAAGAGCAATCTCTATAATAGGTACCTTATTTTCATAAATTATAACTCACCTATGTGAAAAGATATAGATTTTCCTTCACCATTTGTCCAGAAAATAAATATTAGGTTGATATGTTCTTGAATTCAGTAATGAGGAGATCAGGACTCACACTCCCTCCATCCCTCTCTTCCCTTGCCCCCCACAAAAACCATAGATCAACACCTGAACAGTCTCCATTAAGCATTCAAAAGAAGTAGGGAGAGAGGGAAAAGTATATGAATTCCTATGGGATGACCAGTTAAAATGGGATTTTTCTGATCTGCATTTAAATATCCACTCTGGGGCCAGTAGAGTCAGCATGATCTTCTCACAGTATGCGGATTGCTCCTTTTAAGATTCCTGCTTAATGTGAAATGGCTCCTGAGAAGCTGCATTGTCTTCTTTTAAAGTTGCTTTTCTGGCTTTTCTGAAGTCAATCTTGAGGTATATTTCCGTGTTAGGGGAGGGGGTTGATAGCTGAGTGGGAAGGCAAAGTTTCTTTCTCCTGGGTTAGTATGGTGAAATATTCAGATGAATCTCCAGTGGACTTTTCTCCCTTGGATTTCCCCTGGTACAAACATATCATAAAAGTTACCCCAGAATATCAAGGGAAATAATGAAAAAAATGCACAGGAGAGGTGGGCTAGGCTGGTACCAAATCTGAAGCTTGTTACTATAAAGCAGCAGTCATCAAACTATCTGGTACTGGGTTGCTAAGAAATAGAGTGGGAGGAATCACTGGAATAGGTTAGGCACAGAGAGCAGTATTAAATGACTTTAGTAATATACTGTTTGATAAACCCAGAAGACTCCCAGCTTCTGGGGATAGGAATTCAGTATTTGACAGAAACTGCTGGGAAAACTGGGAAGAGAGTATGGCAGGAAACTATGCAAAGACCAACGATCTTAACACATTATAGTAAAATAAGGTCAAAATGGGGTATATGATTTAGACATAAAGAGATGATACCATAGGTAGAATTAGGAGAGGAAGGAATAGTTGTACCTCTCAGATTTTTAGAAAGGAGAAAAGTTTATGACAAACAAGAGATAGAGAATATTATGAAATGCAAAATGGATGATTATGAATTACATTAAATTAAAAAAAAATTTTTACAAACAGAAGCAATACATCCAAAATTAGAAAGAGAGACAGAAAACTGGGAAACAGTTTTTATAGCCAATACTTCTGATAAAGGGCCCTCATTTCTAAAATATATTAAGAACTAAATCAAATTTATAAAAATCCAAGTCATTCCCCAATTGAGAAATGGTCAAAGGATATGAACAGCAGTTTTCTGATGAAGAAGATCAAAGCTATCTATTGCCATATGAAAAAATGCTCTAAATCACTATTCATCAGAGAAATGAAAACTAAAACAATTCTGAGATACCACCTCACACCTATCAGATTGGCTAATATGACAAAAATGGAAAATAATAAATGTTGGAGAAGTTGTGGAAAGATAGGAACACTAATGGATTGTGGTGGAGCTTTGAACTGATCCAACCATTCTGGAGAGCAGTTTGGAACTATGCCTGAAGGGCTATAAAGCTTTGCATACTCTTTGACCTAGCAATACCACTTTTTGATCTTTTCCCCAAAGAGATCTTAAAAAAGAGAAAAGGACTCACATGTATAAAAATATTTATAGCTGCTCTTTTTGTTGTGGCAATAAACTGGAAATTGAGGGGTTGCCCATCAAATGGGTAATGGTTGAACAAGTTGTGGTATATGAATGTAATGGAATACTATTGTGCTCTAAGAAAAAATGAGCAGGCAGATTTCAGAGAAAGGCAGGGAGTGTCAAGGTCATTTTTTTTTTTAAAGTACTCAAGGAAAAGCACATAAATGAGTATGAGGGAATCATGGAACAAGTTGTTCTCAATAAAAACAACCTTTTAGTGATGGGATGATATTATGATGAGATCAAAACTACATCAAAAGTTCAGTACCATGAAGACAAAAATCAAAAGAACAAACAAAATTACTTTATTTCAAAATGGTTGGGATTATTTTTCTGGATTTATAGATTTTTCTTTATTAATCTGTCTATTCAAGACTGGAGTCTTGTATAACATGGAGTTATTGAGCAGTTCAGTTCAATTTAACGTAATTAGTTCTGGGACATACTGTGATAGACATTGGGGATACCAAAGCCAAAATTAACGCAGTCCCTGACTGGAAAGTGTCTTTTCTTTCCTTTTCCCCCTCTCCCTCTCCAATCTTTCTTCCTCTCCTTGCTTGTACTTTGCTATCTCTCTTCTCTCTGTCATTCTTTTCATTCCCTGCCTTGATTTATCTTTTTCTCTTTTTCAAACTGGAAATTTCATCTATTTGGGCAAACTTTCTGTTATGGAACCTTTCTTTAGGGGTACAGCTTTGAAACTCATTGCAACTTATCATAGTAGGGAGTTATTTATTTGGGAGGTAATGAAAGATAGAATGGGTTGTTCATAGTTATGTGATCAGGGGGACTAGAAGCAAGACTTAATATCCAGGTATTCTGACTCCAAAGCTGGTTCACTATATGTTCTGCCATGGCCAAGGAATTCTATAAATCAATCCAAAACTGTGAAGGGTTTTTAAAAAATTCTCACTAGTATCTATAATTTAGTCATAATTTCTATACTATCAGTATGTAGAGCAGAGAAGGAATCCTTGTTCTTTACCAAATGCTTGATCAGGACAATTTGCAAATCCCCAAAGTAGAAAGAAAAATGGGAATAGATTTTTCTTAGAAGTTACTTAGGATTTCTTTTGACAGGACTAAGTTCCTGGTAATTATCATCAGTATACAAGGTGCATTAGATTGGATTTGTAAAACCATATGCATTTAAAATGTTATATAAATATGTAATGTAGCAAAACAAACTGCCTGAATAATAAATTATATTTATCCAAAGAGTAAATAAACAGCTCATTAAAGTCATTCTCAATTATTCAGGTAAACCACTACTTCTCTGGCATGATTTTCTTCTTGTGCTTCAAGTTATGGAAATAAAATTTTTATATGAAGTCTATGTAATATATCTGTGTACATGTGTGAATGCATATGTGTGTTTATTATGGGCAGGCTAGGGTTGCACAATGAAATAGTGGTTAGGCCTGAATTCAGGACAGATTAGTATTCCTTGAGGTCAAATCTGGCCTCAGACACTTGCTGTGTGACCCCAGGCAAGTCACTTAATCTGTTTTCTTCAGTTCTCTCATCGCTAAAATGAAATCTGTAGAAGGAGAATGCAAACCATTTCAGTATCTTTACCTAGAAAAAACCCCAAAAGGGATTTAAAAGAGAGTTGGATATGACTGAAATAGAAGATCCATGTTTATTATTATCATCATTATTTGAAATCAAATTGGGGAGAAGGCTTCGTATTTGAAAACACCTGGAAATTCTATGTTAAAACTAATGCTTTCCTATTAGTCTCTCCCTGTCCTCCATGCATATTAACATATTCCTCATACTCCTGAAGTTACACTTTCTGTGTTTGTGTTTCTTCATGTAAGTCCAGTCCAAAAGCCCATCAGTATGGTACTGTGTCCTCATTGGATGAAGATGAATGTCCTGCCCTGGTGAGGGACAGGTCAGGGTGGGCAGGGAATATGCTTGAAAATATGATGGGAAAGAGAGAAGACCAAGCCCAGTCTCACCAATTTTAAAGGTTTCATGCAGCCAATCAAAGGAGGGTAGCTCCACCCAGGTGGTAGAGGCTGTAGTTGGCTCCATGGAAAGCAAACTGAGCATGCTCAAAGCCTGGTTATATTAGTAAGAACTTTTAAAAAAGACTTATGGACAAGATAACATTTTTAATTTTGATGGCATCATATAACTTATTTGGACCTCAGTTTTCTCATTTGGATTTTGTGAATCTACTTCCTCACTCTGTTTATCTGGCCTCTGTTTTAAGACTCTATTGGGTTTTTCTCATTTGGCTTTTTTGGTTTAAGAATATATGCTAAGGCGCTAACAACATATAAAGTGAATTTACTTTGGTTTTCTAATCCTACCATGCCTCAGTTTGTACTGATAGAGAGAATTTCTTCACTATGAATTACCTATACCAATGAAATCAAAGGTAAAATCCCCACCCCCCCATACTGTATAAAGTCCCCACACACTCTCATTGACAGAAGTATAACTTTGTTCCCTCAGGTCCATCCAATGTAGCAGAGAGATGAAATTTTGCCTCTCCAGAAGTTTTCAGGATGACAGCCAATTAATAAAGTGCTTACAGCTAGCTAAGAAGAGTGATGGCATTTCTTTCCTTCCTTCTTCAGCTAGCTATCCCCCTCTTCCATATGGATTAAAGCAATTTGAGTAGGATTAATAGAAACTTTCCATCCTCGGGTATCCATGGCCTCCAGCAGTAAAAGAAAGTAATTGTCCTTGAAATATCTTTATGGGGGAAAAAACTTAGTGATTGAATGAAGACATCATTGTGTGTCCAAGTACTTGTGCTTTGGGGCTCTCTTTCAGGAAGCAAGTCAAGCAGAGATTATATTTCATCATTTATTCTTTACAGATATATACGGAAGCTTGCATACATGTCACCTACATTTCCCTTAGAAAAAAGCATACATTTCATTACTTCATTTCAGTTCTCTGACATTAAAAAGCAAATTTTTGAATTAAAAACAACTCTTATGGAATGACTAAATTATTTTTAACTCATTATACCCTCATATCAAATACTGAATGATTAAAAAGTTAAAGTAGATGGTCTTCCAAAAGTTTGAATAGTTTTTGGATTTTTTCAAAGTTCTATAGGACTAGATAATATAATTAACTTGAATATGAGGACTAAAACAACTAAAAAAGACATGGGCACTTTGAGAGGGTCTAGTCATTATAGTGACTCACATAAGGAGCTTAATGACTTCTATTTAAAAGCCTTTTGTTATAAGCCAATAGTCTTATCTTTGTCATGCCATGATGGCAAAATGGGGCCAGGATCCTGAAAATCAAGCTGTGTTCTGACTTTTTTATTAGCCAGAATTATAATGATTCTGCAATTAGAACAGAACAGGTAGCAAGTCCTAATTAGACTAATAAAAGATGCATACAAAATTTTGATTGGTTGGCTCAGTGAGAGAGGGGTGTCAATCCTGGTGTTACTTAATTTAGAATTCATATAACCTCCTATTTGAGTTTGCATTGGTCTTACCTAGTTCGCAAATTGCAATGAGAATGAATCAGTTAACTAATTCTAAAAATTAATAAAAGTTAAAAAAGAAATAAGCCAACAACTGACTAAAGATCTCATGGGGCAAAAGAGAAACTCGTACAACAGCCTATAGTTATTTTGGGCAGTAAACCCCCATTTAATTTGTATCCCCTTTGGTTACTTAACTAATATAGTTGACATGCTTAATTTTATTCATCTTATCCTAGCTCTTCTGCATATATTTATTTTGTGTTATTAATACAAAAGTTTTCTTGTAGCTGGCTATTATTTAATTCAGAAAACCCTTTGAGATATGGCTTATAAGGCTGCCATTTTTCTGCTTCAGAAGTGGGCAAATTTCTATTTGTATTTTAGCAAATCCCACTTTCTCTTCCATTCCTGTAAAAGAATCGCGGGATTTACTTTTTTAAAAGGGCAATTAAATTTTACCAACTTGGAGAATAGTTCTACATATTCTTTGTTCCTTCTTGTGCCTCGTTTTTTACCCACAGAATACTTACTTTTCTATCTAAAGCCTCCCATAGAGTCAAATTTTACACTGGGAAAAGAGAGCAGGAAAAAAAAGAAAGTTACTCATCCGGATCTTCTTTCTTTTTAAACAAGGATATACTTGAACATAATTATGGATTAGAAGATTGAGTAATACATCTGGTGAGAAGAATGGTTGCCTAATCTATCCTAAAATCTAAAATTAAAAAAATCTATAATACATTTCAGATGTCACATACAGGGTCAACTCTAGATAAAACTGAACTAGAGAAAGTATGTCTTAGGCTCTTCATCTGCTCTTTGTTCTCCATTCTTAATTATTAGTGGCAACTCATTTCTTCTATCCCCTCCTCCTCAAGGTCCCAATGTTTCCCTTTTTCCTTTCTCACCATTTACAAAAAATATTTTCTAGTCCCTCTTTATCTTGCTGTCTTACATCTGAATATATCTAAATTATTCTGTATGCTGCTTGTGTGTACAGAACTATTTGCACAGCATTTCGCTTTAGACCTCGAGTTCCTTGAAAATTGGCAATCTTTTGTTTTGTTTTGTTTTTTGCCTTTGTACTCTCATTACTTAGCACAGTGACCAGCACATAGTTGTTGTTTGTCCTTCATTCTCTTTCTGGTTTTTTGTTTGTCTGTTTGTTTTTGGCGAGGCAGGTTGGGGTTAAGTGACTTGCCCTCATGGTCACACAGCTAGTAAGTGTCAAGGGTCTGAGACTGGATTTGAACTCCAGGTCCTTATGAATCCAGGGCTGGTGCTCTATCCACTGCACCACCTAGCTGCCCCTTTTTTCCTTCTAGTTTTTTTTTTTTTGTGTGTGTTGTGTCCTTCATTCTCAAAGAGGACCACAATATCAGGGTGATGTCATGACTTGTCAGTGAATTGGATTTAAGTGAGGGACTGCCTTATGCAGGTCATCGATCTCCTCTCTCCTCCAGAAACATCTGGGTCCAGTGACAAGATATACATTAGTAAGACGGAGATGTCCCAGATATTTAAGGCAATTGGAGTTAAGTGCCTTGCCAGGGTCACACAGCTAGTAAGTGTTGAGGTGAAATTGCTCTATCTACTGCACCAACCTAGGTACCCCTGGAACATAGTAGGTGTTTTAATAAATGCTTTTGGTGGGTCAACTTGACTTCTACCTTTCATTAGATCACTCTTTTTTTGTTAATATTAAGGGGAAATTGTTAGCTCTTTAAAAAGGGTATTTATCTGAATTGTATGTCTCATTCCTAACTGCCAAATGAAATGTTTTATTCACTGTAATTTCAACCATGATCTGTGAAGTAATTTTAGTTAGGGAGCCCTTTTTTTGGCGGGGGGGCTCTCCTGCTATTAAAAGGTATGGTCAATTATGCAACTAAGAATAGATTCACTTAGCACAAACCCAGACATAGACATAAGTTCCTTATATCCTATCTGAAAAGATTCAAGGCAGAAAATTCACCCCCCTGATTATATAAATCAAAGAATTATAGATATAAGTTATATCAATATAAGCTTGTAACAATAGATAATGTAGCAGATTATTTGTCTTCTCTGATAGATCATCAAAGAATCATGAACCTAGGAGGCAAAAACAAGATGGCAGAGAAAATATGGGGTCTCTCACCTGAGTTCTGCCCCAAATCCCATCAAGTACATTTAAATAATTCCTCAAAACAAATTCTAGAGTGGAAGAACCCACAAAAGGACAGAGGGAAACAATTTTCCAGCCCAAAACAACTTAGAAGGTCCACACAAAAGGTCTATTGCACCAAGGTGAGAGTAAAGCACAGTCCAGCAGAGGTCATGCAAGATCACAGCATAGACCTGGCCCCAGCAAACCAGGAGCAGACCTTGTAGGGAGGGAGGGGGCAAATCAGTGGCAGCAGTGGCAGTTTCTGAACCTCTCAGCCCATATACATTAAGGGGTCAGACAACTTCTCAGAAGCATACCACCAGGGTAGGCTAGCATGAGGGGAAGGACTCTCTTGCTTTCCTCATATTTGCATCTGGGTTGCAGTCCTGGGTCTCAGTTCCAGGGCAAGAAAGAACATTCTAGAGTTTGTGGCCATAGGGTAGCTGGGACTCTGCTCACAGGTCCAGGGTGGGAAAGAGGGCATATGGTCACTCATAGTACAATGCACAGTGTAGATAACTTGTAAACACAGCTCTCCCTAGATCATACCATCTTGGAAAAACCCCAAACATACAGATCCCCAGAACTACCCCTGAAAATATCTGCACAAAATCCCTAAAGCATGGGATAGCTCCCCCTGCACTCTAAAAGCTGAGCTCTACTTTACCATGAAGTTAAAAGTGAAGAAATAGACTAGAAAAATAAGAAACAGCAAAAGTTTCTGACTATAGAAAGTTACTATGGTGACAGGGAAGATCAAAACACAATCTCACAAGAAGGTAACAAAAGTCAAAAACTCTGCATCCAAAGCCCCAAAGAAAAATATAAATTGGCCCCAGGCCATGGAAGAACTCAAAAAGGATTTAAAAAATCAAGTTTTAGAGGTAGAGGGAAAATTGGGAAGAAAAATGAGAATGATGCAAGAAAATCATGAAAAAGGGAGTCAACAGCTTGGTAAAGGAAGCACAAAAAGTACTGAAGAAAATAACACTTTTTAAAGACATTTTTTAAAACATTTTAAAAACTTTTTTTTCAGGGCAATGAGGGTTAAGTGACTTGCCCAGGGTCACACAGCTAGTAAGTGTCAAGAATCTGAGACTGGATTTGAATACAGGTCCTCCTGAAATCCAGGGCCAGTGCACCACCTAGCTGTCCCCCAAAATAACACTTTCAAAAACAGAATAAGCCAAATTATAAAAGAGACACTAAAATCCAGTGAGAAGAATACCTTGAAAAGTAGTATTGGACCAATGGAAAAGAATATATAAAAAATCACTGAAGAGAACTTCTTAAAAAGCAGAATTGGCCAAATGGGGGGGAAAGCCCACCAAAGAAAATAATTCCTTAAAAATTAGAATTGGTCTAATTGCTTACTGCCTCAAGGATAGGGGAAGGGAGGGAAGGAAGCAGGAATAGAATTTGGAACTTAAAATTATAAATAAAAATATTTATTAAAAATGAAAAAATAGGGAGGTAGAGCCAAGATGGAAGAGGAGAGGCTGTGACTCCCACAAGCTCCAGATAAACCCATCCACTCAGGCCCAAATAATGTGGTAAAAACAAACAAACAAACAAAAACAAAACAAAACAGAGCAGCCTAATGCACATAGGAATAGAGTGAGACTATTTCTCAGCAAAAGAGGGCAATTCCAATCACCTACTGATCAGGCTGACCGGCTCAGCAAAATGCAATCCAGACACAGCCGTGGAAAGTGCTACTAAGTACAAGGACCCTGGGAAATGCATAAAAAGGTAAACAGGAAAAAAGATTTCATGAAGGATATTAAAAGATCAACTATTTACATTCCTCCATGGGAAGATAATACATTGAACTCATAAGAACTATCTCAGTAAGGAATTCACAGAAGACACAGGTATGAACTGAATATGAAGGGATGATATCTGTAAAGCATTTATGTTTTTTTCTTTGTGGGGCAGACAAGGTGGGTGGGGTGTCTTATGTCTGGGTGCTTCGGGCCTCCTGGGTCTAGGACTGGTGCTTTTTCCAGTGTGCCTCCTAACTAACCCATGATGACATCTTTAAAATAAGGTTGAGGTGTAGGAGGAATAGATAGGGGGAGGGGGAGGGCAGAGATGGTCTGGGGAGAGATGGTTCACATGAAAGAAATAAGAAAAAAACTTATGGAGGGGAGGGGAAGAGGAGGAAGGAATTGGGGAGTGAGTGAACCTTATATCATCAGAATTGGCTCAAAGAGGGACTAACATACATACTCAAGTAGGTAAAGTAATATATTTTTGCCTTGAAGGAGGGGAGGGAGATGGGGGGGAGAGGGGAAGGAGGGAAAGGCAGATTGGGGGAGAGAGCAATAAAAAGCAAAACACTTTCAAGGAAAGTGAAGCTGTTCTGCATTACTGCACAAGTATGACATATTGAATTGCTTGATTTCATAGGGAGGGTTGAGGAAGGAGGGAGGAAGGGAAATTTAGAACACAGAATTAGCTCAAAGACCTTGATATCATCAGAGTAGGCTCAAAGAGGGAATAACATTCACATCCAATTGGGAGGAGTAATCCATTTAACCCTAAGGGAAGGTAGGAGGGGAAGAGGATAAGGAGGGACGGCTGAAAAAAGGGAGTGCAGAGCAGGGGAGGGGACAGTCAGAAGTAAAACACTTTTGAGGAGGAATAGTTTAAAAGAAGATAGAAAATAGAGTAAATATCATGGGAAGGGAATAGGATGGAGGGAAAGAGTTATGATGATTGATTATAATGGCAAAAGGTATGGTACCTACTTTGCTGGGCTATTATGAAGAAAATTCTCTTTCAATTTTAAGGTACCATATACAGGTTATGATGAACAGTATACAATCAGAAAAACCTGGAAAGACCTACATGAACTGAAGCAGACTGAAATGTACGTATACAAAATAATAGCAATAGTGTAAGATGATCTGCTGGGAAGCATGTGGTTATTTTCAGCAAGGCAATGATCCAATATAACCCTGAAGGACTTATGAAAATTGCAACCCATCTTTAGAGAAAGAACTGATAGTATCTTAAATCAGATGGAAACACATTTTTTTAAAATATTTTTTTCCTCTTTGACAATTCCTTAATCTGAAGTTTTGTTTTTTTGACTGTTTTCTCTTACAACCTAGCTAATGTGGGAATGTTTTCCTTGACTACTCATGTATGACTTATTTTGAATTGCTTGAGTTCTTATGGGTGGGGGTTGGGAAGGGAGGGAGGAAGAGAAGTTGGAACACAAAGTTTTAAAAAATTGATGTCAAAATTTGTTTTTACACATATTTTGGAAAATAAAATTCTAGAAACAAAAAAATGAAAAATGAAAAAATATAATTGGGCAAAGCTAATGAATTTATGAGATGTCAAACAATAATAAAATAAATCTAGAGAAGGAAAAATAGAAAAAAATGTGAAATATCTCATTGGGAAAACAACTGATATAATTTAAAAATTATTGGACTACCTGAAATTATTGGACTACCTGAAAGCCATGATCAAAAAAGAGCCTAAGACATCATTCTTTCAATGAAATTATCAAGGAAACTCCCCTGATATTTTAGAACCAGGGTAGTGTGTGAACCTTATTCTTATCAGAATTTGATTAAAAAGGGAATAACGTATACACTAAATTGGTTGCATAAATCTATCCTTACCATACAGGAAAGTAGAAGGTAAGGGTGATAAGAGATGAGGGAGTAAAACGGGAGGGCTGATAGACAAGAAGGCAGATTGGGAGGAGTAAATGTCAGAATGCAGAATTCTTTCGAGAATGAACAGAATATGGGGCAGCCTAGGTGGTGCAGTGAATAAAGCACTGACCCTGGATTCAGGAGAACCTGAGTTCAAATCCGGCCTCAGACACTTGACACTCACTAGCTGTGTGACCCTGGGCAAGTCACTTAACCTCCATTATCCCACAAAGAGAGAGAGAGAGAGAGAGAGAGAGAGAGAATGAGAATGGACAGGATAAAAGGACAGAGAGAGTAGGATAAACAGAGGGAAAATAAAATGGAGAAAAATACATACTTAGTAATAATTACTATGAAAATATTTATATCAAGTTTCTAAAAAATACCGCATTTCCCAAATATATAGAAAATTGAGTCAAATTTGTAGAAATAATGTCTATTCCACAATTGATAAATGGTCAACGGATATGAACAGGCAATTTTCAAATAAAGTAATCAAAGTTATCATAGTCATATGAAGTAAGGCTCTAAATCATTAATAATTAAAGAAATGCAAATTAAAACAACTCTGAACTATAAGTACACACCTATCAAGTTGGCTAATATGACAGAAAAAGAAAATGACAAATATTGTAAGTGATCTGGAAAAATTAAAACACTAATTTATTGTTGGTAAAATTGTGTACTGATTCAGCCATTCTGGAGATCAATTAAGAACAATGCCCAAAGGGCTATAAAACCATGCATACCTTTTGACAGGCAAATAAATAAATGAATGTATAAATGAATAAACAAACAAATAAATAAATATATAAATAAATGAATAAAAAAATAACTGGATAGATAGATAGATAGATAGATAGATAGATAGATAGATAGATAGATAGATAGATAGATAGATAGATATAGATAAAGAACAATGCAGGGGGGAATTATGAAGTTATCTCTGGAGGAGACCTCAAAGTTATCTAGTTCCATCCTTTCATTTTACAGATTTGTAAAATGAATCCCAGGGATGTTTAATGATTTGTCCATGTTTATGTGACAATAAGTGGAAGGGGCAAGATTTAAATCCTGGTTAAGGCAAGCTGATCCTAGAATCAGCATGATTCCCACCATTCCACACTTCTTCTTTGGTAATGAGTGAGCTTCTGGTTTCCCTCCCTCAACTATTTGAATAAGTCTTCCATGTTTTTGTTTGGTTTTGGTTTTGGTCTTCTTTTTTTTTTTTTCCTTTGGATGTGGGGTGGGGTTGGGAGATTTCAGTGCCTATAGGAAGTCCTCATATAAACATATTTGGAAACTGAGAGGGAGGTCTACATGGTTTGCTTGTTTAAAGGAGGAAGTAGAAGGAGAAAAGAGAGGTTTTTGTTCCATTTTTCACAACTGAGGTAAATTTGAACAATTTCTAGGGAATTAAAATAAATAGGAATTTTTCTTGTGTTCTAAAGATTTCAAACAAATGGAAAAAGACTAGCTGAGTACAAAGTTAATTTGTAAGTATTTTTGCTGCAAAGAACAAATAAAGGTAGCTTCATGAATAAATAACGTTGCTGACTACAGCTGAAATGACTTCTGGGCATCACTAAAGGTTTTTTTCCAAGGTCAATGCTACCAATTTGCTGGTTAGATTTGTAAATGGTGTCCTGTTAGACTGCTTGAACTGTGTCAAAGATGCTGCTTGATTTCTAAATCAATTATTCCAGATTTGTCTGCTTTGTGTTGTCTTCTTTCTTAAAATTGGAGAAATTTAAGAGATCATATTTAGTTCCATACTTTGTTTCTAAACAAGGCTGAAACAAATTTAATTTATTTTAATTTAATCTGAAAATAGTTATTAAATGAAGGGCATAATACTAGGTGACCCAAGGATAATACAATGCTTGATTTTTAGAAGTTTACAGTAGAGGTAGCACAGTGAATAGAGCACCAGCCCTGGAGTCAGGAGTACCTGAGTTCAAATCCGGTCTCAGACACTTAACACTTAACTAGCTGTGTGACCCTGGGCAAGTCACTTAACCCTGGTTGCCTCACTAAAAAGAAAAAAAAAGAAGTTTACAGTAGAATCAGGGGATACAATTTCTACACAAATAAATGTGATACAAAGTCGATTGTGGCAAGAGCAAAGAGCTAAACAAAATAGTCCAAAATAGTCATATCAAAATCAGATAGAAACTGGGCCACAAAGCCATACATAAGGATCCCTGCAGGTAGCATTTTAACATAGAAAACTACATATCAACATTATTTGTCCATTTTCATTAATTTTGTTAATTATTTCTCAATTATATTTAAATATGGTTCAGGCTACAATTAGGAGTGGTGGCCAGTGTTTGACAGCTACAATCTAAAATATTTGAGGATGGAGAGATCACTTCCACATAAGTAGATCATGGAAGGTTTTGTGGGAGTGTCACCTGAGACTAGCCTTAGAAAAGGAATAAATTTAATAGGCAGAAATATGAAGGAAGTGCATCAATAGAGGAGAGTATAAAATGTAATCAGGGGAGTAGTACTATTTGTCTCAAACATGGAGCACTAGATTGAGAAAAGGATGAAATAAAACTGAAGGTTTAGACTGAAGTCAAACTGGAGAAGGCATTAAACTCCAGGCAAAGAAACATGTATTTTATGCTGAAGGTAGAAGGGAGCCTTTGAAAGTTTTTGAGTCAGATAAGAACATGGTCAAGGGCAGCTGGGTGGCACAGTGTATATAAAGCCAGACTGGAAGATTCAACTTCCTGAGTTAAAAAAAATGATGGGGGTCTTGCCTAGGAGGCAGCTAGGTGACTCCTTGGATAGAATACCTGTCCTGGAGTCATGAGGACCTGAGTTCGAATGCAGTCTCACTCAATTCTTCTTAACTGTGTGACCCTGGGCAAGTCACTTAACTGTTTGTCTCAGTTTCATCATCTCTAAAATGAGCTGTAGAAGGAAATGGCAAACCATTCCAGTATATTTTCCAAGAAAACCCAAATGGGGTCATGAAGAGTCAGACATGACTGAAAAGGATTGAAAAAGATAGAAACATCGTCAACATTATGTAGCAAGGAGATTATTTTGGCTACTGTTTAAAGGATAAATTGTAAATAGAAAAGCATGAAGGCATAGAAAACAATTAGACACTCAGTATTGTAGGCTAGAGGTGGCGAAGGCCTAAGCTGACAATGGACATAGTTTAATATAAGCTGCCCAATAAAATGTAAACTCCTTAATGGCAGAGATCAAAACATTTTTCTCTATATATTTTAAAAATCTAAAGTAGACTTACCAAATATTTGTTGAATTGAACTGAATTGAGGAGACAGATGTGAGATGTATTGTGAGGTAGAATAGACTATCCTTGGCAATTTTTTAAAATATGATAAGTGAGACACAGGGAAAGACCAAGCATTATAGCAAGGTCTTGTGCCTGGTTGACTATGAGGATGTGAATACCATCAAAAGAATTGCACTATTATTTTTAGCAGGGAGAGAGATTTCGAAGGAAATTATGACTTTAATTTTAGTCATTTTGAATTTTAAGTGCTATAGAGAGAGCCAGATGATGATGCCTAGCATGTAATTTGAAATGTAGGACAGAGACTTCCCATACTGAAGGATCATCATACAGAGGTGATGACTGAAATGATGACAACAATGAGAGAGAAAATATATAGGGGGCAGCTAGGTGGTGCAGTTTTGGTTTTTGCCTTTGTACTCTCATTACTTAGCACAGTGACCAGCACATAGTTGTTGTTTGTCCTTCATTCTCCTTCTAGTTTTTTGTTTTTTTGTGGGGCAGTGAGGGTTAAATGACTTGCCCAGGGTCACACAGCTAGTAAGTGTCAAGTGTCTGAGACTGGATTTGAACCCAGGTCCTCCTGAATCCAGGGCCAGTGCTTTATCCACTGCATTTATGGGCAGCTAGGTGGCACAGTGGATAGAGCAGTGGCCCTGGATTCAGGAGGACCTGAGTTCAAATCCAGCCTCAGACACTTGACACTTACTAGCTGTGTGACCCTGGGCAAGTCACTTAACCCCAATTGCTTCACTAAAAAAAAAAAGAAAATGTATAAAGGAAGAAGACAGAGAACCGATACTTGGGGTTCACCCACATTTAAGAAGTAAGAAGAAAAAGATGAACCAGGAAAAGAAATCCAGGAGATGAGGTAACACAAATAGAAGGAAAATCATTTAAGAGTATTGTTCATACAATCAATCATATTATAAAGTCCTCATCATGTGCCAGGGACTGTGCCAGGTACTGTGGTTATAAGTATAAAAATGAAACAATCTCAAGTGTCATGGAAGTCAAAGGAGAAGTTAAGCAGAAAAGGTGGGCAAGAATTTTAAAAGTTGAAGAAAGATCAAGGAAAATGAAGCTTTGGAAATGACCATTGTATTTTGCAAGTAAGATATCATCTCTCCCCTTGGAGAAAGCAATTCAGTAGAATGTTCATAGTTTGCCAAGTAGGAAGATAAATATAGTGCATTGGTCCTATGTGTGGATTCTTTAGGAAATCTGTCCAAAGTGCTATAATGTCCTTGCATTGGGCTACCAAGTGTCACAGAGTTAATATGTCCATGATTTACTGTCAGTAGAGAGAGCTGCAGAATTAAAAAAACCTTCATTGAGCTGGACTAGCTACAAGAGACAGATGCTGATTCTTAAAGGTGTCAGTTAATGGTGTTCTATTTTGAAGGGCAAAATGTAGAATATGTGCAAGGGGTACTTGGGCGTGGACTGATGAGAATGTAATTGGGAACTACAGTGCAAATATATGAGGTATCTAGGTGATATAGTGTATGGAGGGCTGGGCCTCAAGTCAGGGAGATCTGAGTTGAAATCTAGCCCCAAATACTTACTAGCTGTGTAACTCTTGGTAAGTTACTTAGCCCTGTTTACTTCAGTTTCCTTACCTCAGTTTGCTCAAAGAGTTTGAGAAACTACTCCAGTATCTGTGCCAAGGAAACCCTAAATGAGATTATGGAGAGTCTGAAAAGAGTGAACAACAAGGCAAGAAAAATAGTTTGTAAAATGTTTTTTTTTTTCTGTTGTAAATAATTTGATCTTTATACCAACTCTGAAAAATAATAGCGATATTTATACATAGCTAGAATTTACATTAGGTAGTATTTACATTATGCCTTAAAAAGTGCTTTGCTTATATTATTTCATTTGAAGTACACGTTATTTATTTTCTTCATTTTGCTCATAAGTATAATCTGAGACTCAAACAGAAAAAAATATAACTTGTCAAGTGTCAAACAGCCCTTGAGGTTGGATTTTAAATTCAAGTTTTCTTGAATTCAAGCCTAGTCCTCTATCTACCAAGTCACACTGTCTTTCACTTGTGCTAAAGCAATTGATCACAAATAAGATAAATGCCCAATAGTTGGACTTGGGCCAAATCACTATTGGAATTATAGGATCCTTTTGACCTTACAAGGTATCATGATGTTCAATGTTCCCTCTAGTGCATGTTAAGCTTACCAGGGCTTATAACTATATTAACCTGGGTCCCAACAGTAAATAAAAATGAGGATATTTCTATTATCTAGGGGTACCTAGGCTGTGCACTGTTATTTAATGTATATTTATCTTATCCCTTAACTACAACTGTGGCTTTCAGAGAACAATAACGTTGACCATTGAATAACAACTCAACAAGGAGAAGAGTGTAATTTTCTTTGGCCTTTTCCTGTGTTAAGCAACCAGAAAGAGAAAACCTTGCTTATTTCTAGTTACAGATATAGTTTAGGGTCTTGGTGTGTAGTTTGGATAATTCTCATACTTCTTTCTTTTCTCATTCATATCTTTGAATAGATATATTTTACATTAGCTCTTTATCATAAGGTATAAAGACAAATAGATCTTCCAATTAATCGTTAGGGCTATTTGAATATTTTAATTGATTAAGCCAACATTTATCAAGTACTCAATATATGCAATGTACTATGCTCAGAGATGAAAATACAAAGTCAAACAGTGCTTGACTTTAAGGAGCTTTCATTCTACTTATACAATAGTTGGTCTTAGAAAGGATGGAAAATTGTGAATTAAATGAGTTTCTTTTATTTTAAATTAATGAATCTATTCTTACTTCCCACTCCTAAGGGATAGTGGATGATCAGCTACCAAACCTTCCTTCTACACTGTCAATCTAGTTCTTTTTCTGTCTTTAAAAGAAACTGATAAGTGCTGACTGAGAGTGGTTTATAATTTGTAGAAAGAAATTTTTACACTTCTCTCCTGTGCTTTGGGTGTTTTTCTTAGTATTTAATAAAGCTTTTAGCAGGGAAAACAGGGGACATAGTATATTTTTGCAGAAAATCCCTTGGCTAGCTTTTGTTTCTAAAACTATTTCTATTCTTGAAAATACATATATCTTAATGAGAAATTTTCCCCCATGGGCTTTGGTAGTGCTAGCTTAGGTATTAGAACCTACATTTTTCTAAGAACTGATACTCTTGTAAGGATAATGAAAGAGCCTTCTTTACATAGCTCAAAGATCTGGATTTGTGGTGTGCAGACTTGGCTATGTTCCAAATGCCATTGCTTAATACCCTTGACTTCAGACATGTCTTTTAACCCTGATAAAATGGGGAGCAAAGATGAGATGATCTCTAAGGTTGCTTCTAGTTCTAAACCCTATGATTCCCTATGATTTTATGGCTCCTTTGGGAATTTATTGCTTCTCACAAATACTACCTTGAAATGTAAGTCTTTTTTTCACCTCCCCCCAAGCCCTTCCAGGCCCATTCAGCTTAACTTTTTAAAGGGAAATGGCTTCAGGGGGTGGTAGTAGGGTATCTTTTGGCTCTAATGAATTTATAAGGCAGAGTAGAGTTAGGGACAAAGCAGATATGTACTATTTTAAAATTCTTTACACCTGGATTCACCTTTCCTATACCACATTTCCTTTAATTACCCTATAAGTATGAACAACCTTTTATACCACTGGACAGATACTACCCTGCCTTCTAAATTGGTGCAACCTTGGTCAGAATACTATGCTACTGAGAGAAAATAAATTATTCTCATAGTGTAGTTGCAGTCATAAAGAGATAAAGAATAATATGTTATATAATAACTGTGAGATATTTAAAAGCTTCAAGAGTAGTAGCCTTGAGTAGCCTTTTAGCTCACCAAAGCTGTGAGTGCTTTTCATCCAAGAACTGATGACTCTTCTTATTCAATGTTCAAGTAAAACTGTTAATTCCCAAGCACTTGTCCTTTTTAGAAACATCATTTTCAATATGATTTCCCTATAACTTCATTCACCATTTATTGCTGTGTGCTTGACATTCATTAAGGCAAGCTCTCAAAATTTCAACTCAAAATATGTTTAAAATGCCCTTTTGTGTGATAGTTATTGAATTTAGAAATCATCATTAAGTTGCTGAAAGTTAATTCATTAAAATGAATGAATTCTAGATACCATTTTCCTGTAAATACCAAGGAAATGTGAAGCTCCTTTTCTCAGGTCTTGATATTATTTCTTTTAGTAACAATGTATATTTGATACATATTGCCTCATTTAAAAATTTATTTTCCACAAAAATTAGCTCCATTTGACACATATGCTGTTAGCAACCTAATGTAATTAATTTATTTTCCTGAAAAAAGTTTCTTTATGATTCATCATTTTCCATTTGGGTCCTAATGCTGTGGCACAAAGTGAATGAATTCCAAGTAGCAATACCACAGGAAAATGGAAATGAAGTTAGCTAGTTAGTACTTGACAGACTGTGGTTTCAATAAGCAGAGGAAATAACTAGGATTTCTTATTCATTCTAATAAAGAATCACAAAATCTTAGAGTTGGAAAAGATCTTAAAGGCCATATGGTCCAACTTATATCTGAACAATAATCACCTCTACTCAATTTAATTCAATGGTCATTTCTTTAAAATCACCAACATTAGATGGCACAGTGGATAGAGTCCCAGGTCTGGAATCAGGAGGACCTGAGTTCAAATCTGAACTTAGACACTTACAAGCTGTATAACCCTGGGCAAATCACTTAACCCCAATTATCTCTTCACATTTTTTAAACCCACCTACTATGTGATAGGTACTGGTAATATAGAGACGATACTGAGAAAATATACCAGGGCAAGAAGTTTAGAAGCACATCTTGGGATAGAGGGAGTGAGGAAAAAAGAGGGACTGTATAAAGATAAGCTGCCCATCCATAGGAAATTCTCTCTAATGATACTGGTTGGCACAGTGTAGCATTTACATCTTAGGGAGTACCCTGAAACACTGAGAGGTTAATTGACTTGCTCAGGGTAAAAAAAAGTATGTGTCAGAAGCTGGATTTAAATTTAGTTATGCCTTTCTGATGCTGAGGCTGCCTCTACATCCAATGAAATATACACAATAATAGCAAGCAATAAAAAATGAAAGAATTCAAATCAAGAAAGGTAATACTTGAGGTGAGGTAGGAAGGGACCAATTATTCCAAGAATTAGAGGGGAAATGGGAGAGACTTCAGGTATAGGGGACAAGATAGATTGGAACCAAATTGTGAAGAGCTTTAAATGCCAAACAAAGGCATTTGTATTATTTCCTAAAGGTAACAGGGAGCCACTAAAGTTACAACTTCTGGAAAAAAAAAAGAGCCAACAAGCTTTGAACCCACTATAGAAGCAGCCCACTCTACTTTGGCACAGTGGACAGAGCTCTAGGTCTGGAGTTAAGAGGACCTGAGTTCAATCTGCCCTCAGATACTAAACTATGTCACTCTGGGAAAGTCATTTCACCCTCTTTGCTCAGTTCCCTCATCTGTAAAAAGAGCTGGAGAAGGAAATGGAAAACCATTGCAGTAATCTTTGCCAAGAAAACCCCAAATGGAGTCACAGAAAGTCAGACACAACTGAAATGACTTAATGACAATAAGTATCAAAAAGTATTTCTTTATGCCAAGTTCCACTCTGCAAATTCCATCCATTATTCCTAAATCTACTCTGGGGCCAAGAAGAAGTCTAATCGGTCTTCCACATTTCAAATATTTTAAGATAGTATTTTACCCCAATCCTTTCTTTTCTAGGAAAATAAATTGTTCGAGTCCCTTCAACCCATTCAAAAATGTTCCCAATTCCGTCACCATCCTGCTTGCTCTCTTTTGAATGTACTACAACTTTTCTAGAATGCTGGGTTTGGTGTCAGGAAAAGCTGGTTATGGAGTCAGTCTCAAACACTAACTAGATATATAACTGAGCAAATCATTTAACCTCTCTGAGCTTCAGTTTACTCATCGGTGAAATGGAGATAATTATGGTATCTACTTTTCAGGGGGTTCTCAAATAATAGAAGGTGTGTTAAGTTCTTTGAAAAACTAACAGTGGCATAGAAATATCTCCTTTTACCATCATGAGAATGAGTACCATCAGTATGGTATCCAACACTGAACATAAAATTCCAGACATAGCCAGGACAGGGAAGAATACAGTAGAACCATTATTTTCCTCATTCTGGATATTGCATCTGTTTTAATGGATCCTAGGATTTCACTGATATTTTTGGCTGCCAAAATTTTTTTCAAATGCTTTTTGGGGATCAGTACAGATGAAATAGGAACAATGATAGTGCCCAGGAGGGAAACACATTGAAACACTAACAAAATGAGTCTGAATGGCATTGGTAAATAGCAAACAGTTAGGATGGGGAGGGAAGGGGAAATCAGGCTTGCACTACTGGATCCTGATTCGACCCAAATAAACTCATAGGAGTGAGGAAAATAATATCCCTCTTGAACATAAATCCTCCTCCTATTTTCTAATTAACTTATCCTCTTATTTCTAGAATGGACATTAACTCTCTTTTGGGTTTGTTTTTTTTTTTTTAGTGAGGCAATTGGGGTTAAGTGACTTGCCCAGGGTCACACAGCTAGTAAGTATTAAGTGTCTGAGGCCAGATTTGAACTCAGGTACTCCTGACTCCAGGGCCGGTGCTCTATCCACTGTGCCACCTAGCTGCCCTGACATTAACTCTCTTTTGACAGCCAAGGTATCATTTGGCACATTCTTGCATTCATTCTTCCAATATGATGTTTGAGGCCTAACACTAGTCAACACATATAAAGATGACCAAAATATTGCCCTTTGTTTCAAAGAACTTATGGTCTAGAAGAGGGAAAATGAAATATATCCATAAATTTATAAATAGTTCACAATATCTAGTAGGTCTTGGCTATTTTCTTGTCTTGTTGTCTCACTGTTGCTGCTGCTACACCTTTCCAAGAAGAATGCTACAGAATGTGATCTACATACTCAGTTATGGAACTCCATCTCTGAGGCCATGTTGTCCTGAGTGGCCAATGCATGAGAGGCAACTCATATAACCCACTATGTCTACTTGACTTAAGACCATAGACTAGACTTGATCCTGACCATCTTATCTTCCTGGCATGCCTTCCCCTGTCTCACCACTCCCCATGAATGGCATCCCTCATGGATTCCACTTCCTGTTCAGGGGCCATTGCCAGTCGTCTTGAGCTATCCCTTGTCACTGGACTCTGATGAATCTGGAGAAGAAAATGAGGCTGATGACTTTGCACATCCCTGCCTCACTTAAATCCAATTTATTTGTAACTCAAGGCATCACCCTTCTACTGTCATTGGTTCTCTTTGGGAATGAAGAATGAATAGCAACAACTTCCTTTTTAAGAAACATTAATTAAATCAATGTTACTCCCTCCTGGGAAGGGCATTTCAATCAATTGCCTTGTGGACTTGGGCAAGTAAATAAAAGGACTTAATTCAAGTTGTTAGTTCAAGGCCTCTAACTCAGTTTCCTCATCTATAAAATGGGTATAATAATAGCATCTGTCTCCCAGAGGTGTTATTCCGATCAAATGAGGTAATGGACACAAAGTGTTTTGCAAAACTTAAAATACTAGATAAATTTTAGTTATAATTAAAACTGGTTGCTAAATAATAGAGGCTCAAGTTATGGCTCTCTCATATATGGGAAGAAAGAATAGATCTCATACTCCTTTATGAATTAAGATTCTTTTATTTCTCCTACTTCCTTCCCACTATACACTTAGAACTTTGGGGTTTTATTATGCCTTGAATATTCTTCAGCCTAGGGAGCCAGTTATACTTCCTATGCAATATATTTTATAGGGCTTTTCTTTTTATTAAGGAAAATGATCATATTTATCTTTGTTTTCATGGGCAAACCTTTTCAGTGTCTTCTGTATTTTCCTATGGCAACTAATAATAATTTATAATAATCATAACAATTATGATGTCTATATAGATGATTCTCCCATCTGCTTATCCAGTCCTAACCTCTCTTTTGGCCTTCAATCATATATCACTGTCTATTAGACTTGTTGGACTGATTCCTATTCACATTTCAAACTTAGTATATGCAAAACTAAACTCATGATCTCCCCCAAACACTCCTTTCTTCTAAACTTTCTTGTTACTTTTTCAGGCCTCACCATCCTCCCCATAGCCAAGGCTCACAACCTTGATGTCATCTATGACTCTTCTCTTACATTCATCCCATATCTACAATCCAGAGCCAAGTGCTGTTATTTCTGCATTTGTAATATCTCTCATATATGTTTCATTTTCTCTAATTACACAGTTACCACCATGACTCCTTCCTACTTTTTCAGATTTGTATACTTTACTCCAGGTAGCTAGGTCAATAGAGCACTGGCCATGGAGTAAGGAGGACCTGAGTTCAAATCTGGCCCCAGACACTTACTAGCTATGTGACCCTGGACAAGTCATTTACCCCTCTTTGCCTCAGTTCCTCATCTATAATATGAGCTGGAGAAGGAAATGACACACCATTCTGGTATCTTTGCTAAGAAAACCCCAAATGGAATCAATGAAAAAAAATGCTAAAGAGGGTAGTGTAGCAGTAACAAATATCAAACTATTATAAATTTGTAATTACCAAAACAATCTGGTACTGGCTAAGAAATAGAGAGGTGGATCAGTGGAATAGAATAGGTACAAATTACACTACAGTAGTAAAACTACAGTAATCGACTATATGATAAACCCAAAGATTCAAGCTTTTGGGACAAAAACTGCTGAGAAAACTGGAAAACAGTATGGCAGAAACTAGACCAACATCTTACACCATATATTAAAATAAAATCAAAATGTGTACATGATTTACACATTAAGCATTATACCATAAGCAAATTAAAAGAGCATGGCATAGTTTATCTGTAAGATTTATGGACAGAGGAATAATTTAGAACCCAAGAAGATACAGATAGCCATACAAAATGTAAAATAAATAATTTTGGTTGTATAAAATTAAGTTTTTACAGAAAAATGAATACTAATATAACCATGATTATAAGGGAAGTAGAAAACTGGGAAATATTTTTTGAAACAAATATCTCTGATAAAGACCTCATTGCTCAAATATATAGAGAACTGAGTAAAATTTATAAAATACAAATCACTCCCCAATTGGTAAATGGTCAAAGGATATGAACGTTTTTCAGACAAAGAACCATAAGCTATCTATAGTCATATGAAAAAAATGCTATAAATAACTATTGATCAAAGAAATTCAAATTACACACAACTTTGGGGTATCACTTCATAGCTATCAGAGTGACAGATAAAACAAAAGAGGAAAATATTCAATGTTGGAGGAGGGGTTTGGGGAAACTGGACAGGAATCCACCATTGGTGGAGTTGTGAATGGATCCAACCATACTGTTGAGCAATTGAAACTATACCCAAAGGCGCTAGAATTGTGCATACCCTTTGATCCAGCAATACCACTGCTAGGTCTGTATCCCAAAGTCATCCAAAAAAATAGAAAAAAGACCTCTTTGTACAAAAAATTTCTAGTAGCTCTTTTTGTGGTGATTAAGAGTAGGAAATCAAGAGAATGCCCATCAATTGGGGAAGAGCTAAACAAGCCATGGCATATGATTGTAATGGAATAATATTGTGCTATAAGAAATTACAAGCAGGTTGATTTCAGAAAGGCCTAGAAAGACTTGTGTGGACTGATGTATAGTGAAGTGAACAGAAGCAGGAGAATGTTGTACACAGAGACAGCAATATGGTTTGATGAAGAATTGTGAATGACTTAACTATTCTCAGTAATACAATGATCCAGGAAAATCCCAAAGGACTAATGATGAAGCATACTATCCACCTCCAAAGAAAGAACTGATATTGATTGAACACAGACTGAAGAATGCTATTTTTTGTTTTCTTTCATTTTTATCTTTTCTTTAAGTTTTCTTGTACAAAATGACTAATATGATGATGTTTTACATGATTGCACAAGTATAATATATATCTGATTGTTTATCACCTGTAGGGAGGGGAAAGCCCAAATGGGGTCAGAGAAAGTCAGCCATGACTAAAATGACTCAACAATAAACTGTACTCCTCTCCAATAATACCAACTTGCCAATTGTTCTTTGAACATGGCAGTGCGTCTGCAGCTCCATACCTTTTCATTGACTGTCTCCAATACCTGGAATGTTCTCCTTCATTACCTCCATCTCTGAAGAAGCCAGATTCCTTCAAGACTCAATTCAAATCTCTCCTTCTTCAAAAGGATTTTCCTGTTTCTTTTCTACTTCTAGTGTCTTATCTCTGAGATTACCTTCCTTTACACTATGTATGGGTAGCATGTACATGGCTTTTCCCATCCTGTCCCTCTCCCATTAGAATAGGACCTCATTCAGGATACAAAGTGTGTTTTTGCCTCCAATCCCCCTTTTTTGTATCTTCAGTGCTTTTTGGAGTGCCTCGCACTTAGTAAGTGCTTAATAAATATTTTCTGATTGACCAAATCCACTCATATTATACTTTAGGTAGATTTTAATGGTGGTAAGCATAGACCATCAATATTTCAATTGAAACCTGAAGTTCTAAAAATTTGATTGGCACTCTTAAATTTTTTATTTTTACAAACTTTCTATGATTCTTGATTTCTTCTTTTGCCTGAAAAATTTCTCATTTCTTGATGCACCAGGGTCTAGTTGCCAAATCAATCATTTGTTGTTTCACTAAATTGATATCTTAAAGGTTGCCATCCCTTTTTAATTTCCCTCCCCACTTCACACATACGCTGCTATCAACTCCCATCTTTATCTTCCAAATTAGAAATATGTCACTCTAGTTCAGTGCTTCCTGCTGAAAAAATTGTTCAAAGTAAGTTTAATTTCAGCAATCTTTTCTGACATTTTGGTCCCAGAATTGCAAGATTATTTATTATTTATTATTTATGGAAGTCTAAACCAAGGTATATATAGTTTTGGCCCTGAAAAACTTACTCCTACTGAAGCAATTTTGATTCTTAGAATATGTCTATTATTAATCCAAATTCCATAACCTATGTGAACAGTGGACTACCTCTATTACCAAAATGAGGAAGAAAATATTCCTTTTAAATGTTTTCTACCTTGGAAGCAGGGCAGTTTCAAGTAATACATTTACTTGTGATTTCATGGTATGAATGTTCATTTTTAAAATTTTTTTCTCCTCCCATATCATGAAATTAGATCATTTACAATTCTAGATTATTTCCCCTCATAGCATGTTTCTTTTTTTTAGTGGAAGGCACAAAATCAAGATATAATACAAACTTTTAGACTTTTCATAACTATTATCTTGGGGCACAGCCCTATTACCCATTTGATGTTAACTGGGGTATATCTGACTCATAACACCTAGAGGTTTTGTTTGTGCTTGTGTGTGTGTGTGTGTATGTTTGTATGTGTATAATTTAGTCCAAGGTACATCTCAATCTAGAAGATAATAAGCTGTTTTATCTGTGTAAACCACAACATTAATTGAATACTGAGTTGAAAGAACCATTGTCAAGCCTGTTTTTCTATTATGGAAAAAAATAAAAAGGTTTCCAGTTGGCATTTTAATCTTTTTTTGGTCAGGGCAATGATGGTTAAGTGACTTGCCCAGGGTCACACAGCTAGTAAGTACCAAGTGTTTGAGGCTGGATTTTAACTCAGGTCTTCCTGAATCTAGGGCCAGTGCTTTATCGATGGTGCCACCTAGCTGCCCCTGGCATTTTTTATCCTAAAAACCATATGGCCAATTTCTTTGACTATACAGAAACTAGGTACTAAAAATATAAAGAAAATGGTGGTACCAGCTAGCTGTGTTTTCCTTGCAGTGTCATTTCATCTACCTAAACCTCAGTTTGCTCATTAAGAAAGTTAGGAGATTAGAACAGATTGGCAGGATCACCATTAAGGTTCCTTTAGCCCTAATATTATATGATTCTATTAAAACCAGCTGACACAGAAGCAATATTAGAAATGGGATGATTCAGTTAATTTAGTTCAGTGGCAGAGGCCAGTTGAGTGGATGCAGAAGGCCTAATCTGATCCTAAATATAGCAAATTATCATGTTTTCATCTATTTGGACAAGTAAGACAACTGGAATTGTCATTATCAGAAAGTATTCTAAAAAGAAGCCATTTAGAGATGAGTTAACCCAATTTTCTCTTATTTCCTGTAGCAAAAACAATACTATTTTTTCATCTTTACTGCTCTCTAAAAATACATTTACAGCATTTAGGCCATTTCATGTCTCAGAGTATAACTTGGAAATGATCTGTTGGCAAAATGTGGCAGGTATTACATGTAGGAAACCACAGGGGAGAAATAAGCCCTACTTTTAAGTAGCTATGTACATTAGATATGTTTGATTTTTGCCTTTCTACCCCATTGTGTGCAAGATAACATATTTTACTTAGTATTCTTTATTTAGTGTTACTACCTCAAGAAAATGGGCTTTAGTCTCATTAATGTTTCAAATGAAGCTAGGTGAACATAAGCTTTATAAAGCCAACTTGTAAATGTGTTGGTTTTTCTACCCCTTAGGATCTTCAGGTACAGGGAAAAAATAAAGGGATGCATAGGAAAATGGTGATTTGCTCATTTCAATCAATCTGGTTGAGAGAAAGCAAAGTGCTCAGAATGGTATTCTGGTTTCCAATTGTAAATGAATCTTTTTAGACTACAATGAAATAAATATTTTCTTTAAGCAATCATTGTGACTTTGTTAACAACTGGGAAATGCTTCTCCTTTATTCTTTGCCCTATTTGCTCAATGAATGGTTGGAAAGGTAACGAACAAGCAATTGAAATAAAAGGTAAAGGATCTTCTATTCTAATGAGTGACACAACATGTCATTTTATACATGTTTGCATATATAAAATTTATTAAAAAATAAATACATGTTGACTGTAGGTGAGAAGCACCAGCAAAGCTGGGAGGCCAGGAAAGGCCTCCCTAAAAATTTGGTGCATGAGCTGAGTCCTGAAGAAGCAACAATTCCAAGGAAGAGAGGTGAGGTAGAAGAACACCCCAGGCTTGGGGAACAGCCAATGCAAAGGCATAGAGAAGGCAAATGGAGTATTGTATATGAGGAACTTAAGTTGGCCAGTGGCTGGAATATAGACAAATAATTCAACCATTCCAAGAATTTCCATCTCAATAGTTTTGTCCATGCCACTCACTAGTCTTCCATAAGAAGGTCGATATTTGTGACCTTCCTTTTCCCAGGCATTTACTTTTAGTGCATTTGGATTTCCTTGTCCATTGGAGATATTTAACATTCCCACTGCTTCTTTGGTTTAATATCCTGAATTGCTCTTGTATAGTCATGGGACAGTCATTTAGCCTTTGACTTTCCCAGGAAACTCTTTAAGATTTTAAAATAAAATTTTAAAAATGGTGCCAATCTACATGAATTGAAGGAATGTCCACAGTGGAAGTTCTCATACTGATAAAATCATAGGTTTGAACTATTCCTTCCTAACCATCCCATCCACCTCCCCCACCAAAAAAGACCTTCAGTACTTAGTACAGTGCTTTGTATATAGTAAATGCTTAATAAAAGTTTGTTGAATTGAATTGAATCACAAAAATAACAGAACTTGAGAATTAGAAGGGACCTCAGCAGTTGTGTAATCCAAACTAGCACAACCATATATGAAAGTTCTGACTTTAACATACTTGTTAAATGTCCGTCCATTCTTTATGTGAAGAAATGTAATGTGGTTAAGGGTTAAGAAAAACATCATTTCGTAAGGCAGTCCATTCCCCTCTTACATAGTTCTTAAAAATTGGGAAGCTTTTCCCTACAAATGTCAAGCCTAAATTTGCCTCTTTGCAATTTCTTTTGGAGTCTTTTCCAGTTGTTCCTTTGATTCAGAATTCAAATATAATGTCATATTGACGAATTTAGTTCACAGATTTGGGTCTAATCATTTAGCTAGTCAGCATCAATTTTCTGAAATTACTTGATCAAATATCAGGATTGTGGAGAGTCTTGAATGTTAGACAAATTAAACAAATATGTATTAACAACAACAACATATCTTCAAGCTGTGGGCCTAGAAGCTATCCTCATAAATCTCAAAAATAAAAAAAAATCATTTTTACTAAGCATAGAATAAAATAATTATAGCCCACATTGCATCTAATCCATAATTATTCATATTGGAAAATTTAAAGAAATACACATATGTCTAAAAATCAGAATTATCTACCTTTTCTTTTTATACCAAACCACCTCAATTCAATCACTGGCCCAGATAACTATATGCAGGAATTGTAGTGAAAACTCCAAGATGAATATGAAATCAAATTTAATTTTCCTTTTCTGCATTCACAAAAGCTATGCCATGCTAAAGTATAAACTTGTAATTCCCTAATTATCAAAACAAATGTATTTATTAAACCGAGGATCTTTAATATTTCTCCAGAATAATTAGGTGAGAGTATTTTTAAATTGTTATTGCCATATTATGTTTTTGATTAACATATCATATCTCTGAAGTGACCAATAATATTATGTGTAAACAGTTTTAGAAAGGGATTGGGATCATTCATAAGCTATCAATCTATTGTCTATTATGTTACTTATTTGCAGTCATTGTGCTACCTGGGTGTTTTGACAGTCTTCTCATTCTAGCAGGGAACAGAAAAGAGAAGATGATGAAAGGATTTCTCCATGAATGGCAAAAGCTTTTAATTCCTGAGCTGCCTGTATTTCCCTTTGAAATAGAGAAAAGATAGATATATGTAATGAGAATAAAATAAGACTGATTATTTCTTATGTGCCTTGAAGTTTTAGTCACTGATGGTTGTGATGGAAGGAACATATTTTGAAATGACAAAAGATATATATATATATATATATATATATATATATATATATATATATAAGGTGAATTGAGTCTTCTCTAAGTTTCCAGGCATATAATCGAATTTGCTTTCAATATCAAATAAAAAAAGTTAAAAAAAAAGAAATTAAAATAAAGTTAGCAACTCTTAAAAAATGAGGATAATAACTAAAGGGCTAGCCCAATCTCAGAACTGTACAATAACAGCATAAATGGTAGCATTTCTAAAGTTTCCACTTCAGAATCTTTGGCAACTAAGAATACAGTGAAGCTCCCTAGTCATATACATATATATACATATGTCTATGTATGTATACTATATACACACATGCACTTAAACATATATACACCCACATATACATATTAGATATTTTCATAAACTGTGTTACTTAGGTAGATATTATCATATAATGGAAACACTATCAGCCTGGGAGTCAAAAGAATTCAGTTTTAGTTCCTCTTATGTCACTAATCATTAGTGTGGTCTTAGAAAATTTTCATAACCCACTCAGGCCTCATTTTCTTCATCTGAAAAATGAGGGTGCTTAATTCAATACCTCAATGTTTATTAAGTACATACTATGTACATAGCAGGCAGCTAGGTGGCACTGTGGATACAGCGTTGGGCCTGGAGTCAAGAAGACTTGAGTTCAAATGTGGTCTCAAAATTTACTAGCTATGCAACCCTTAACCCTGTTTGCCACAGCTTCCTCATCTATAAAATGAGCAGGAGAAGGAAATGGCAAATTACTCCAGCATCTTTGCCAAGAAAACCCCAGATGGGGTCAGGAAAAGTCAGATGTAACTGAAAAATGATTCTACAATAACAAAGTTCATAACACTGTTCTGGGAACTAGGTAGAATTTGCATAAGATGTGGTCCCTATTTTCATTGAGTCCATAGTGAGAAAAGAGAAATAATAAATACCTAGGTGACTTTAAATCCTATTATTATATGATAAGTAAATAAGAACCTCAGGAAATACTCTAAAACTATGCTCTAAATATATTATCGTCTTTATTATTGTAGTGCTCCCCTGACTTTAAGTCAACAGTTATTCTACCAATAAAATCACAGGTCATTGACTCTTTGACATATGAATAGGGGAAAGACAATGTTCTTAACCCTTCAAAAGAAGTCATCACTGACAATGAGTCCATCAGAGAAGGCTTAATGGGGGAAATGACATTGAATTGTCCTTTAAAAGATAGGTAGGAATGGGAAGAGAGGATATTCCAGGCATAGGTAATAATATGAACAAAGATATAGAAGGAGAAAAGTACACAATGTATTTTGGAAACAAAGTAGTCTGATTTTGCTGAAGTAAGTGAAAAAGAAATGAATCTGAAAATTTATTTGGATCATGGAGAGTACTGAATGTTAGATAAATTACTTAGATTGGAGTCTCTAAGGTCATTTAGTATAAACCTTATGCCACTTTTCCTTTGAATCGTCTCCTCATTTCGCTCAAATGTCACCAACTTTTGTTTAAAATCCTCTAATACACTTCTCATGCAATATAAACTTCTTAAACCTCCCCTCCAAGGTTATCACTCATATATTCTGTATCTTGTGTTAGTGATTTACTTGCATGTTGTCTTCTACAATTAGAATATAAGTTCTTTGATGATATCAGCTGTTTTTGCCTTTTCTTGTACCCTCTAGCACTTAGAACAAGGCATGGCAAGTGGTAAGTGCATAATAAATACATGTTTAGGGCAGGTAGGTGGCACAGTGGATAGAGCACAGACCTTGGAGTCAAGAGTACCTGAGTTCAAATCCAGCCTCAGACACTTAACGCTTAGTAGCTGTGTGACCCTGGGCAAGTCACTTAACTCCAATTGCCTCACTACAAAAAACAAAACAAAACAAAACTGTTTGATCATTCTCTTTTTTGCTGGATATTCTTGATTGTTTCTCTTTATGCCTATCTTGTCACTCCTAAGTCTCCTTTGAAGGATCATCATTGATGATCCCTAAATGTAGGTTGTATCACAAGGATACCTTGTTCATCCTTTGTTTTTGAAGAGAAACAATAAGATATAAGACTGACATTGGGGTAAAATAGTGAATGTAGGGTGATGTCTTCACTTGTGTGTGAATTGGATTTACATGAGGCCAAATTGGCCAAATTGGTTGGCCTCACTCTCTCTTCCCGAGTCATCAAATTTCAGTGGCAAGTCAAAAGTCAAGACAACAGTAAATGGCCTGGGATTGGTGTCTTCAATGTTTGACCAAACTCTAAGTGTTCCATTCCACCTGCTTCACCTTTCTTCATGTCCATTGTAACAAATTGTTCTCTTCAGTTTATTACACCTATTCCTTCCTATTAAATGTTTTAAATTTGATGTACCATAGGAATCTCAAACTCAGTATGTCTAAGACAGAACTCATTTACCCCAAACCAAACCATTTTCCTAACCTCACTACTTCTGAGGGAACCTGAATCTTTCTTGTCACTGAGGTTCATAACTTTAAAGTAAATAGTGACTTTTTCTCTGTCCTTCACCACCAATCTCTATATTCAATCAGTTGTGTTTCATCTCTTTCCTATGCATACTTCTTTCCATTCACTTCAAAACCACTTCATTTAAGTTACTTCTTGCTTCTTACTTGGACCATTTCAATAACTTTTTATTTGTTTTTTTTCTACCTCAAGTCGGTCTTCTCTGTAATTCATCTGACATACAGATACCAAAATGACTTAGTTCTAACCATGACACCCCCTTGCTTAATAATGTGTTAGTGGATCCCCATTTCCCCTTAGGGAAAAATCTTTTTTGTTTTGTCTTTTGTTTTTTGTTTTTTGTGGCAATGAGGGTTAAGTGACTTGCCCAGGGTCACACAGCTAGTAAGTGTCAAGTGTCTGAAGCCAGATTTGAACTCACGCCCTTCTGAATAGAGGGCTGGTGCTTTATCCATTGTACCACCTAGCTGCCACCTCCTCCATGCTTTTGTACATGTTGCCCTTATACTCAGAATATAATTCCTTTTGAATTCAGCCTCTTAGATTCCCTAACTTTCCTCAAATCTCTTCTCAAGTATCATTTCCTACATAAGGCCTTTCTTAATCTCCCCACCTGTTAGTCCACTCAATCAATTCAATTTCTCATATACATATACACACAAACATATATATTGTGTATATATATATATACACACACACAATACATATATATGCAGAGTATATGTATGTAATTATATTTTCCACATATATGTACTTATTTCTTTTAACAGAATATACATTTCTTGTATTCAATGACTTTCATTTTTGTCTTTAATTTTTGATGCCCAAGCCTTGCACCGTGTACATGGTAGGTACTTAATAATTGCTTATTTCTTGATTAACTAATTGCTCTTTAAAGTCCTTTCCAATTCTATAAAAAATGCCACAGAAATACTTATATGATTGATTCATTTGGTTATTATAAATTTAACTTATTGAGACTAATTCCCATTGGACATTAGAATTTTAAAACATTAGAAACTTTACCTAGGGTTTTGAATTTTGAATGCTAAACTAAGAGACATCAGATATAAATGACGAACCTGGTGAAATCTTTATATCATTGAATTATATGGTTTTTAAGGGGCTTTTTGCAGGGCAACGAGGGTTAAGTGACTTGCCCAGGGTCACAGAGCTAGTAAGTGTCAAGTGTCTGAGGCTGGATTTGCACTCAAGTCCTCCTGAATCCAGGGCTGGTGCTTTATTCATTGTGTCACTTAGCTGCCCCTGAATTATATGTTAAAGGGAAGGTCTTAATGTCAAAATAATTAGGAAAAAATTTTAGAACTGAGGGAATGGTAATATTTATAAGCAGAAAGATTATGGCATAGCTATAATAAGTCATAAAACAAAAATTAAAGATTTGCTATGTGTGCTTAAGTTATAGACTGAAGCTAGAGGAACAATTCTACCTATAGATATATCCATTGCTGCAAGAAATATCTTTTTTTTAGGAAATAAATTTGAAATGAGCTCATTTAGTTTTCATTCTATGGGCGTCACAGAGTATCAGAATATAAATCATACATAGCAGTTTCACTGAATTCAGTTTTTAAGGTAAAATTAAATGAAAATGAAGTTTAAAAATTTATGTGATGTCAATGAGAAAGATGCAACAGCATAATTCACATATATACACATATGTACATATACAATTAAATTAAATGTATATTAAGTATTGGAAGATATCACTGTTCTAGGCACTGGTGATAAAATGCATAAAATAAAGCAGTCTCATTTCTCAAGGAACCAACTCAGAAAATGCAGCATTAATAAATATAAGTATAATACAATAAAAGAGTTAAGGGAAGAAAGTAGGGATTAGCCAAAATTTATTAATTCTTTGCTAACCTATTTAATAAATAGATTAATAATTACCCAGAAATTATTCTGTCTCCATTTTCATTCATGTCAATAGTCATAGCATAGTTTAAATATTAGAAAATTGTAATAACTAGTTAATCTAAGTTGCAGACAGAAGATATGATGGCAATAGCGTTTAGTAATGGAAATCACTAATCCTTGGAATTATGTGGCAAAGACAATAGAGAGAATTTTATTTTTTTATTAGGATGACCCAGTAAAATCCTTCACACATCTCAATTAGGTGAATTATATGAACTATCCTAATTTGACAAAATAAGGAAGGGCAGGTTTCTTTATAGTCAAGGATTATTTTGTAGCCAGAAATTTTGAAAAAAAAATTTCTCAAAGTCACTAATTATACTTTGAAGGAATATATTATCCAACCAATGAGACCCCATAAAGGGGCCTTAAAGTTCATCTAGTCCAATTCATTCACTGTACAAATAAAGAAGTTAAGTAAGTTATTGGGAAAGTAAAGAAATAATTCTTTGTGGAAAAGCAATTTACTCTATTTTTCACTGAAAGTCCCAGGAATAATTTTTATTGTTATTATAAACAATTGAAGGGAAAGCTGTCACCTTACCGAGCTTTCCCCTGCTAGCCAAGGTGTTCTGATTACAAGTGATGGCATTTTTTATTTATAGCAAATGATGAAGAAGTAAAATCAAGGAAATTCATGTTGGATCTCAAACTATTATTGAACATAAGAAAAAAATGACTATTTCATGAAAAGAAAAATATAGACAGATTATCAAGTTCTAAAGTGTGGTTGTATAACATTTTATAAAGTTACAATGAGAAGAGGATCAACTAGGATGATGACATATCATTTAAAAAGTTTGGTTAGTGGTTTGGAGTCACATGGGACATAGTGTATACACCTTCAAATTTTATCTTTATAAAGATAACCTTTAGCTTCAATTATTTCATTAGGGGAATATTCTAGGTCTTTAGTCTTACAAGAAACTGTATTTCTATATTGCTACACAGTTTACAAAGTCCTTTTCCTACAACCCAATATTTCTATTAGTATTTTACAGAGGAGAAAGCTAAGAATCAAAGAAGCTAGGTGACTTGCTCAAGACCATACATCTAGGAAGAATTCTAACACCAATCTTCTGACTCCAAGCAAGTGAAAATTTCAATGTACCAGGTTTCGTTTTCATTTCCCCCCAGTTTCTCTTATATCAGGTAATTGGAAGTGAACTGTGTTGTCAAATTTAAAAATTAATTCCTAGATCCATTTCTATTCTCCTTGCCTTTTTGGTGCTGTTGCTTCCATTATCATCACTGGCATTATCTTCCTCCTTATTATATCATTTTATTAAAATGTTAATTATATGATAATTATATAATTAATATGTAATCATAATATGATACATAATTATAAGCATATATAATAATATGTATTTTATATTATGTAGCCTTATATTACATATTTTGATAATATAATTAATATAATTATTTATGGTTATATAATTATATAAATTATTGTATATAACATTTTTTTTTAAACTTAGAAATCTACCAAGTATTTTTACCATAACAACTTTACATAGTAGAAAATGCAATTTTTTTTATGTCATTTTAGAAATAGGGAAAAGAAGCTCACTTAGTAACTTAGTCAATGTCCCAGAAAATTTGTGACAGAGGCAACATTAGAAACTAGGTCTCTTGACTTCTAGTTCAATGTTCCTTTTTTGGATTCTATGCCCACCAATTTATAGGTATCATTAAGCTTTCTAATTAAGGGGATACAAAATACTGGTGTATTCCTGTTCCAAATCATACCCGTTTTATCCTAAACCAATTGATAAAAATACAATTTGTATTGTAAAGCTTTAGTGAGGAGAAACCCTTTTCATCTCATTGATAATGAAATATTAAGTCAGGGATTAATGAGAGTATCAGATCAGTAACTAAAACAAGTCTGACTATGAAAAGAGAAACTACATAGGAGTGAAAAATTCATCTAAGCAAGTACTCAAGCAAGACAAAGTAAATGTAAATTTTGTATTGTTCTGCCTGGTTAAGTAAACTGTGCTCTAAGCAAGGAGGAGGTACATTTAGTGGCATGATAATTCTTCTGACTCTTGAAAGCAGAATTTTACCAAATAGCACCATAGTGTGCTGAAAGTCAGTAGTTCTATATGCCTCATGATCTCATAAGACTTGTTCTGATGGCTTGAATTTAAATTGTACATTTAAACAAGAGCCCTCAACAAATATTTCAGCATATTAGAGGTGAAGGTGATGTGGCAAGTATAAAATATTGGTCTGATCATGCTGCCAAGTCCTAATGTATAGAAAATTTTAACTTCCTAAGTACTAATTCCAAACTCTGACTATGTAGTCTTTCCAAATGAGAACAATTCGTTATTTATAAAATGTCATAATTATTAGCCCCATATTTTTTTTTGAAAATAGTTTTAACAAAAACTGGGAGTCAGAAGACCCATGTTTTAGTCTGGAATCTGTCTACAACTAGTTGAATGACCTTGGGAAAGTCACTTTAAACTCCCTGTGTATTAGTTTTTCCTTGAGGATATTGAAAGGGTTAGATTGAGTAATCTATAAATTTCATTTTGACTAAAATTCTCTCCCCGAAAAAATGTCTTCTCTTTTTGTTTCTCTCCTTACTCAATTCTATCTGACCTGGAATTTTTTTTTTAAGTGAGGCAATTGGGGTTAAGTGACTTGCCCAGGGTCACACAGCTAGTAAGTGTTAAGTGTCTGAGGCCGGATTTGAACTCAGGTACTCCTGACTCCAGGGCCAGTGCTCTATCCACTGCACCACCTAGCTGCCCCCTGGAAATATTTTTAATAAGCCTAGTCATCCATTTTTTTTCTCCTTCTTTCCACTGTGACTCAAATTTGTAGAATGATAAGCCACTGCCCACAATCAATCAGTTAGACATCTAATAAGTATGTCTTTATGTGCCCAGTATTGTGCTATGTACTATGCTGAATTTGAAGAATCATTAGGGCAAGTCCTACTCTCAAATAGCATATGAACAAGCTGGAGAGACTGAAATAATACACAGGAAGTGACATATGAGCACCACACAGTGTGGTACTGACAAGAAGTACAATAGTAACTGGGAGAAGAAGAAGCTCATTGTAAACTAGAGTAATAATGTGAGGGGTGGGATTTGAAGATAATTTTAAAGAATAGGTAGGATTTAAGTGGAGGAAACGTGAGGTTTGATGCCAAAAAAAAGCATAGAAGGAAGTTCAAGAGAGACATGTTATCAAGTATATTATTATTATTAATGTTTTCATTTTTATTATAGTAATTATAAGGAGAAAAAGACTTCAGCTACTTTTTTTTTTGCAGTAATCTTATATGTGAAAGTTGTCATTTTAAGCACATCTATATTCCTCCTGACCTTTTTTAAGTGTCAATGTCACTTTAGTACCAGGCTTCTCAACTTTCCCAAAAGGCTATCCTGCCATAACATCAAACTCAGTGTATATCCAACCTATTGCTAAGACCTGTCAATTTTACCATTGAGACAGCTCTTGAATGCTCCCTCTTCTCCTAAGACAGTTCCCCCACTGTGTAGCAAGTCCTCATCCCATAAGGTGTGAACTATTGCAAAACTCTGCTGGTTGATCTTCTTGCTACTTATCTCCCAATTCCAGAACATCCTCCACTCATATACCAAAATGATCTTCCTAAAGTGCAGGTCTCACCATTTCACTCCTTCAATAAACTTCAGTGGCTCACTGCCATCTGCAGTAAAATCCCAGGTTTGGGTATTCAAAGCTCTTCATAACCTGCACCCTTTTACCTTTCTAGTCTTCTTACAACCTTATACTGCACTTATCCAATTCCTTCCATATACTGAAACTTGCCTCCTTTCCCCTTCCTCACACAAGACACTCCACCTCCCAGTTCTAGAATTTTCACTGTCTATATCCCTTGCCTAGCATTTTCTTCCCCTTTCATCTCTGCCTTCTGGCTTCCTCAAGTTCAAGATAAAATTTCATTTTCTACAGGAAGCCTTTTCCTATATTCCCTAATTCTACTGCCTTCCTGCTATTGCTTATCACCAATTCTATCTATATAGAGCCTACCTATACACAGTTGTTTCATACTGCCTCCCACATTTGACTGTGAGCTCCTTGAGAGCAGGGACTAACTTCTTTTCCCCTTCCTTTCTAGCCCCAGAGCTTAGCAGTGCTTGGCACATAGCAGAGACTTAATAAATGTTACATCAATCATTATCTAGTCTCCAAAATGTTCTTGATCCAGAATACCTATTTCAATCAATGTTAGCATCATTCCTGTAGGTACCTGGGCTCAACAATAGGAAATAATATTCAATTTCTCCTCTTTTGGCCACCACAGACTAAATTAGTCACCCAGTCCTGGAGATTTTTGCAATTTCAAATTAAAATAGAGATTTTCAGTGTCTTACCTTACACTTACTTTCCATTCTCACTACCAAGACCTGAAATCAGTTTTTCATTAACTCTGGGAAGAAAGATTACTTTTGGAGGCTGTGTTATAGTGGAAGCAAAATCACTGGGTCAAATTCTAGATCTGCCACTTAGTATCTGTGAGGTGCTGAGCAAGTTATTTAACTTTTCTGCGCCTCAGTTTACTCATCTGTAAAATGAGGGTTTTAGAGTGGATGTCCTTCATGCTCCCTTCCAGATTAGAATCTATGAATCTATTGGAGAGCTAGGTGGCACAGTGGATAGAGTGCTAGGCCTGGAGTCAGAAAGACCTGAGTTCAAATCCAGCCTTAGGCACTTAATAGATGACCCTGGAAAAGCCACTTAACCTCTGTCTTATCTTGATATCCTCAATGGTAATGTGAGAATAATAATGGCACCTACTTCACAGGAATATTGTGAGGTTCAAATATAATATTTGTAAAGTTCCACACATAGTGCCTCACACATAGTAAAGGCTTGTTCCCTTCCTGTTCTTCTAAAAAAAAATCATACCTCAAATATTTAGTAACTTTCTAATTAATAAAGAAATAGGCAGTTGAAAATATTTTGCTGGAGTGAAGTTGAGGGATCATGAATAGAAATTTAAATTTGTAAGTTATCTATGGGATTGAAGCTATGAGAACATATGGAATAAGTAGAGAGTGAGAGGAGAAGAGAGCACTATCTCTGTAGTCAGTGGACTTGAGACAAAAATCTACCCCTGACATTTATTTACTATATGACCTTAGGCAAATAAATAACAAGTTCTCTGGGCTTTTTAAATCAGTAAAATGAAATTTCACTAGATAGTTTCATAGTTCACTCCTAGCTCCATATTTGTGATCCCAGTAAAGAATAAGGATCTGAATATGTTGGCAATAAATATAGTTATCTCCCAAGAACAGATCAAATAGAAGTGGAAAGAGACAAGAGACACTAAGTAATTTAAATTTCTCTTAGGGTCATTGATTAAGTTCTTTAAAGTCCTAGGCTCTTGAATGTTAATACTTACATTGGTAGTTAAATACCATCAAATTAATTGAATCATATCTCTAAAATCAGGTCTTGTTATTCCATTAATTGGCATAGCCTACCCAATTAAAAGTCAGGGATCTATTGATATTATAGCATTGTAAATGATGTTTCTGACCATGTCAATGATTTTAACAATCATATCTTAGGTTGGCACAAAAATTATCCTTAGACAAACAAAGCAAGTTGAAAAAATAGCTTACTGAAGTCAGTAATAATGATGATCATAATAATAGTAATGGCAACAACAACAATAATAATATGTCCTAGAAAATTGATAATGAAACACTCTTCCCTCCTCTTAATAGAGAAGTTGGGAACAAAGAATAAGGATGTGGAATATATTAGACTTGGTTACTGTGTTACTTGGTTTTGTTTAAATGCTTCTTTGTTTGAAGGGATAGTTCAGTGTTGATGAAGTAGTTAACTGGAAATGACCATGGAGCAAAAAGAGATAAAAATCAAACTTAGAAATAAATCTGATTGGGGGCAGCTAGGTGGCACCGTGGATAGAGCACCGGCCCTGGAGTCAGGAGGACCTGAGTTCAAATCTGGCCTCAGACAATTAATACTTACTAGCTGTGTGACCCTGGGCAAGTCACTTAACCCCAATTGCCTCACCAAAAAGAAAAAAAAAGAAAGAAATCTGGTTAATAACCACTTTTTTCAAAGAAAAAACTCTTTTTTTTTTTTACTGTTACCACATATTTTAATGAAAAAAACTCAGTCTGCTAGTGTATATAGACAAAGCTTAACTTGACAGAGGAAAAAAAAATATATGATTTACCTAAAAAAAATAGTAAAGTAGAGATTCTCTATGGCCATAATCCACATGTTCAGCTCTAGAAAATAAAGGTTTTTTTTCCCCTTTTTACTTTAGATAAGCTATTCTTTCACTAAGCCATTTGTCTCTAGTGGTCCATCATTTTTAATGCAAAATTCTCATAGAGGAATTTGTCATTTAATTTTCTTTAACAAGATGGAGGGGTCATTAAGCTTAATGTTTCTTAAATGTCTCAGAGCCTCACACCTTCCCAATTGACAGGGAAAACTGGTTTAGCTGTCTGGAAATTCCAAAGGCAGTTTTGAATTAAATATATGCTCCCTAATTGATTGTGGCAAATTCTCCTGGTGATAGAGAAATATGTACCCAAGTTTCATGTGAATACTGTGTCTCTGAATATCAGCAATGATTATAAGTAAATGTCTTCAAAGTAATATTTTGAAATGAATTAGCCACATCTTTCCTTAGGTGACTCTGTCACAAGGAACTGTTGTCAAGGAAACAGTGACCCCAAGAATCAAAGAATCTGGGTGTCAGAAGGGTGAATTTCCAAACTCACTGACTGAGAAACCACCCAGAAATGAGAGTTTCTTTTCTGTCTCATGGGATTCAAAACTTTCTGACATAAGTGTCATTTTTATAACAGTTTTCTGCTTTAAAACATTTGACTAGATGTGCTTTAACTCAATCTGGCAACCTTAGGTATGGATTGTCTGTAAATAGATCTATCCAGAGCTTGATATTCTAAGAATCATATTCTCTGTGAGATGAAACAGAACCAGAACTATGTAGAGATTCGGTATTATGATTAACTCCATTTTCTGGTTAACTGAGGGTTTTTGAGAAAATATTTAGCATCAGGAATTTGTCTAAAAGCCCAAGTTGTGACTATAAAGGAATAAAATTGATTTTTCCAGTTTGTAGAATCAGTTTCATTACTCAAATTAGTAGCCTTTCCTGCCTTAGTAAATACAGTATAATGAATACCATTAATCTTCTTTAATTGAGAATCTTGCAAGATCTCATGGTATTTCAATGATCACCATTTAGTATGTCAGCTAGAGAAGGTATAGGCTATTGAAAATGACATGGCTGTGTCTTGAACATTTCCATAAATAGTTTTAGAAATACCTGTTATGACATGGAAAGATAACATGAGACAGGAAAAGGTGCTGAACTTGGGAGTCAAAGAGCCTGAGTTCAACCCAGGATGTGGTATTCACTATGTGTGTGATGTTGGGCAAGTCACTTATGTACTCTATACTTTAGTTTCCTCATATTAAATGAAGGAGTTTGTATCAGAATTCAGGGGTTAACCTTTTTTTTTTTTCCTGTCATGGACACCTCTGGCAGTCTGGGGGAATTCATGGGCCCTTTTTCAGTGTATTGTCCTTAAATACATGATATAAAGTATATAAGGTCACAAAGGAAAGCAATTACATTGAAACATGAATATCAAAATACCAAAAGCCAAACAATAAAAGTTCATGGACCTAGGCTAAGAACCCCTGGGCTAGATGATCTCTAAGGTACCTTACAACTCTCAAATATGGTGATAGTACCATGAGGTCTTAACAGTACATTTAATTTCAAACATTAGACACTTGAAATGCACATTGATCTTATTCCATTTGAGGTACAAATGAAAGATTTTAGTCGACAAGGTAGGTGCTCTTTTACAGGGCTGGCCCTAGGCAAAATTGTGTATTAGATGAAATGTAGAAGTGGTAGAATAACTAGCCTAAAAGTCAGGAAGACATATGTTCAAATTCTACCTGAGACAAAAATTAAGAGACTACATGCAAATCACAACTGCTGTGAGCCTCAGTTTTCTCATCTGTAAATTGAAAATAATATTAACACCTACCTCAGCACTTTACAAATGTTATCTATTATTTCTAATCTTCAGCCCCACCTTCCTCTTTCTGTATTTTTGTCATATATCTAATTGCTCATACATCATTAGTTTCCTCTATTATTCTCTTTGTCTGGCTCTCAGTTTCTCAGTCTCTCTCTCTCTCTCTCTTTCTCTCTCTCTGTCTTTGTATTTGTCTGTCTGTCTCTGATTAACCTCTCTCTCTTTTTTACTCAAACTTTCTATCAGAAATGACTAACATAGGGGCAGCTAGGTGGTGCAGTGGATAAAGCACCGGCCCTGGATTCAGGAGTACCTGAGTTCAAACCCGGCCTCAGACACTTGACACTCACTAGCTGTGTGACCCTGGGCAAGTCACTTAACCCCCCATTGCCCTGCCAAAAAAAAAAAAGAAAAGAAATGACTAACATTGTAAAGCACTTCATAACCTAGTCTTAAACCTTTCCTGTTTTCTTACACCTCATTCCCTGGCTGTCCGTTATGGCCAGAACATACTCCTTCCTCAGCTCCCCCTACTTACTTCCCTGGATTCCATTAGGTTCTAACTAAAATTCTATCTTTTTAGGAAGCCTTACCTGACCTTCTTAATTCTGGTTAATTCTAATTCTTCACTCCATTTATTACTTCCTATTCATTGTGAATATAAATTGCTTTGTATATATTTGTTTGCATATTGTTCCCCCCCTGCCCATTTCATTGTAAGCTCCTTGAGGGCAGGGACTGTCTTTTGCCTCTTTTTGTATCCCCCACACTTAACATAGTGCCTGGCACACAGTAGGCACTTAATAAATGATTATTGATTGATTAAAATATGACCCCTCTCAGGGAAACTTACATTTAAAAGAGATCTAAGTCTTTCATAAAATAAATGAATAGCTAAGATCTGAATGCCATTTATCAACAAGTAGGGCCAGAAAGGCACATTTTGAGGCATTTGGCATCCTTGAAATTACACATACCTAGAAGGCTGCCTGAGCCCTTGCCACATACTGTGATAAAACATCAAATAGCTGTTCAATTTTGAGAAGGCAGGTGAGGAGGTGTGCCAGAGAAGGGTCCTTATGGATTCATAAATGAATCTCAGGGGGCACCAAAAGAGAAATTTGTGTGTGTTTCAAAAGACATTTCAAAAGTTCTATCACAGCCAAGCATTGAGACATGATTTCTTTGAAGTATTGCTCTAGACAACATCAAATTATATATGGCATACTGGCAATCCATCTAGCCTGCTTAGTCTCTCCCTTGGGACTGTTCATGGTACAATCAGCTTTTCAAAGTGCTATAACTTTATCTATGTAATGTCCAGAAAAGAAGTCAACAGGTATACATGTTTCTGGACCCAAAGCTCAATGATAAAGAGTCACATATATGGCATTCTATTGCATTAATAGATCACCACTTATTTAACCAGTGTTCTATTATCAGGTATTTAGGATGTTTTATAGTGGGATGTCTTTAAAAAGCTCTTTTTCATTGTTTTTGAGAATACTATCAGAGTATATTCACACAAATGGGGTTACTAGTAAAAGTTAAAATCATTTTTATAACTTCTGTTGCATACTACAAGATTGTTCTTTAAAAATCTGATATAAGTGGGCAGAACCAAGATGCTGGAAAGAAGCCAGGAAGATGCCTGAGCTCTCCTGAGTTTCCCTCATAAATACATATTTGAGAACATTTTCCATCATGAGTCTTTTGGAGTTGTCTTGGATCATTGTATTGTTGAGAAGAGTTAAGTCTATCACAGTTGATTATCACACAATGTTGCTTTTATTGTGTACAATGTTCTCCTGGTTCTGCTCACTTTACTCAACATCAATCCACTTAAGTCTTTCCAAGGTTTTCTGAAATCTGCATGATCATCATTTCTTACAGCACAATACTATTCCATTACCACAACTTGTTCAACCTGTCCCCAATTGATGAGCATTCCTTCAATTTCCAATTGTTTTGCCACCACAAAGAACTCCTATAAATGATTTTTGTACAAATGGGATCCTTTTCCCTTTTATTATGTTCTCTTTGGGATACAGAACTAGCAGTGTTATTACTGGGCATAGTTCCAAATATTTCTCCAGAATGACTGGATCAGTGTACAATTCCACCAACCAATAAATTAGTGTTCCATTTCACAGCTTCTACAACATTTATTATTTTCCTTTTTTGTCATATTAGCCAAGCTGATAGGTGTGAGGTGGTATCCCAGGTATTGTCTTAGCTTTCCTTCTCTAATAAATAGTTATTTAGAACATTTTTTCATATGGCAAAACATAGTTTTTGTTCTCTTTATCTGAAAATGCCTGTTCAGATCCTTTGACCATTTCTCAATTGGGGAATGACTTGCATTCTTTTTATTTTTGCAGGGCAATGAGGGTAAGTGACTTGCCAAGGGTCATACAACTAGTAAGTGTCAAGGGTCTGAAGGCTGGATTGAACTCAGATTCTCTCAAATCAAAGGTTGGTGCTTTATCCACTGTGCCACCTAGCTGCCTCTGACTTCCATTCTTATAAATTTGATTAATTCACCAAATATTTTAGAAATGAGCCCCTTTATTAGAACCACTGGCTGTAAAAAATGTTTCCCAACTTTCTGCTTCCTTTCTAATTTTGGCTGCATTCCTTTTGTTTATACAAAACCCTTTTTGATTTAATGTAATCAAAATCATTCATTTTGCATTTCATAATATTTTCTCTCTCTTCTTACCTTGCTTCCCCAATCTGCTCTCCCTTTTATCACCCCTCCCTTTCCTTTACCCTTTTTTCCCTTGCTTCTTCCCTCCCTTCTATGAGTCTCCCTTTTCCCCCTTACCCTTTTATTTCCCTAAAAATAAGCTAAGTTTCTTTATACAAATGAATATATATGTTATTCCCATCTTTGAATCAAATCTAGTGAGGGTAAATAAAAACAATATTCTCCCCTCCCTTCTTTCTCTCTAATGTAATAGGTTATGTTGAACCTCTTCATATGATGTAATTCACCCCATTCCCCCTCCCCATTCCTTTTCTCCCCATAAACCTCCTTTTAATCTGTTAAATTTCTTTATATCATCACATCAACAATATCTCTACGTGTAACTGGAAAATAATAAAATACTTTAATAATTAAAAAAAATTTCTCTTCTCTTCTTTGGTCATAAATTTACTCCTCTCCATACATCTGGGAGGTAAAACTATATCCTTTCTCTCCTAATTTACCTCTGATATCACCCTTTTATGTCTAAATCATGTACCCATGTACATTGTTTTGGTATATGGTGTAAGATGTTGGTCTATGCCTAGTAGTTTCTGCCATACTATTCTAGTTTTTCCAGCATTTTTGTCAAATACTGAGTTCTTATCCCAGAAGCTGGAGTCCTTGGTTTTATCAAAGAGTACAGTGCTATAGTCATTTACTACTGTGGTCTCCTGTGCCTACCTATTCCATTGATCCACTGCTCTATTTCTTATCCAGTACCAAATAGTTATGATGACTGCTCCTTTATGGATAGGTCAGATTTGGTATGGGCTAGCCCACCTTCCATTGCATTTTTTCAAAGTAGTTCCATTGATATTCCTTGAAACTTTTGTTCTTCCAGATGAATTTTGTTATTATTCTTTTCTAGTGCTATAAAATAATTCTTTGGTAGTCTGATTGGTGTGTAACTGAATAAGTAAATTAATTTAGGTAAAATTGTCATGTTTATATCAGCTCAACCTATCCATGAGCCATTGATATTTAAAAATTATTTAGATCTAACTTTATTAGTGTGAAAAGTGTTTTGTAATTGTATTCATAGAGTTCCTAAGTTTTTCTTGGCACATGGACTCCCAAATATTTTATATTGTCTAAAGTTACTTTAATTGGAATTTGTCTTTCTATCTCTTGCTGCTGGACTTTATTGGTCATATATAGAAATGCTGGTGATTTATGTAGATTTATTTCATATCCTATAACTTTGCTAGAGTTGTTAATTGATTCAAGTAGTTTTTCAGTTGATTCTCTTTTTTTCTTTTCTTTTCTTTTCTTCTTTTTTTTTTTTGTGGTGAGGCAATTGGGGTTAAATGACTTGCCCAGGGTCTCACAGCTAGTAAGTGTTAAGTGTCTGAGACTGGATTTGAACTCAGGTCCTCCTCCTGACTCCAGGGACAGTGCTCTATCCACTGTGCCACCTAGGTACCCCTACTTGATTCTCTAGGATTCTCTAAATATACCATCATATTATCATATAATCTACAAAGAGTGAGAGTTTTGTTTCCTCCTTTCCTATTCTTTTTTATTATAAAATTATTTTATTATTTTCCAGTTACATTTAGAGATAGTTTTCAACATTTGTTTTTATAAGATTTCTAGTTTCAAATTTTACTCCCTCCTTCCCCTCCCTTAGCCCTCCCCAAGACAGCAAGCAATCTGATATAGTTTATATATGTACAATAACATTAAACAGGGGGCAGCTAGGTGGCTCAGTGGATAAAGCACTGACCCTGGATTCAGGAAAACCTAAGTTCAAATCCAGTCTCAGACACTTGACACTTACTAGCTGTGTGACCCTGGGCAACTCACTTAATCCTCATTGCCCCACAATAAAACAAAACAAACAAACAAACAAAAAACCCCAATAACATTAAACGTATTACTGCATTAGCCGTGTTACAAGAGAAGAATCAGAACAAAAAGGAAAAACCTCAAAAAAGAAAAACAACAGCACCAAAAACAAAAGAAAGAGAATGGTTCAAACTGCATCCATATTCTACAGTTCTTTTTTTCTTTTTTTGGATGTGGAGAGGCTTTTCCATCATGAGTTCTTTGGAAATATCTTGTACCATTGTATTGGTGAGAAGAATCAAGACTATCACAGTTGATCAACACATAATGTTGATGATATTGTCTACAATGTTCTTCTGGTTCTGCTCATCTCACTCATCATCAGTTCATGTAAGTCCTTACAGGTTTCTCTGAACTCCTCCTGCTCATTGTTTCGTACAGCACAATAGAATTCCATTACATTCATATACCACAACTTGTTCAGCCATTCCTTAATTGATGGGCAGCCCCTCAATTTCCAATTCCTTGCCACCACAAAAAGAACACCTATAAATATTTTTGTACATGTGGGTACTTTTCCCTTTTGTATGATCTCTTTGGGGAAAACACCCAATAGTGGTATTGCTGGGTGAAAGGGTATGGACATCTTTATAGCCCTTTGGGCATAATTCCAAATTGCTCTCCAGAATGGTGGGATCAGTTCACAGCTCCACTAACAATACATTAGTGTTCCAATTTTTCCACAGTTTCTCCAACATTTATTATTTTCCTTTTTTGTCATTTTAGCCAATCTGATAGGTGTCAGGTGGTACCTCAGAGGTGTTTTAATTTGCATCTCTAATCAATAGGGATTTAGAGCATTTTTTTCATATGGCAATAAATAGCTTTGATTTCTTCATCAGAAAACTGCCTGTTCATATCCTTTCACCATTTATTAATTGGTGAATGACTTGAATTCTTATAAATTTGATTTAGTTCCCCATGTATTTTAGAAATTAGCCCTTTATCAGAAGCACTGGGCATAAAAATTGTTTCCCAGCTTTCTGCCTCCCTTCTAATTTTGGCTGCATTGCTTCTGTTTGTACAAAACCTTTTTAATTTAATGTAATAAAAGTCTTCCATTTTGCATTTCATAATACTTTCTATCTCTTGTTTGGTCATAAACTGTTCTCCTTGCCAAAGATCTGAGAGGTAAACTATTCCTTCCTCTCCTAATTTACCTATGGTATCACCTTTTATGTCTAAATCATGTACCCATTTTGACCTTATTTTAGTATAAGGTGTAAGATGTTGATATATGCCTAATTTCTGCCATACTATCTTCCAGTTTTCCCAGCAGTTTTTGTCAAATTCTGAGTTCCTATCCCAGAAGCTGGAGTCTTTGGGTTTATCAAACAGTACATTACTAAAGTAATTTACTACTGTGTCTCCTATTCCTAGCAGATTCCATTGATCCTCCAATCTATTTCTTAGCCAGTACCAAATAGTTTTGATAACTGCCACTTTATAGTAAAGCTTCAGATTTGGTAGAGCTAGCCCAAGTTCCTTTGTACTTTTTTTTTTCATTAGTTCCTTAGATATTCTTGACTTTTTGTTTTTTCAAGAAGAATAGGTAAATTAATTTAGGTAGAATTGTTGTTTTTATTATGTTAGCTCACCCTATCCATGAGCAATTGATAGTTTTCCAATTATTGAGATCTGGTTTTATTTCTGTGAAAAATGTTTTGTAATTATGTTCATAGAGTTCCTGGGTTTGTCTTGGCAAGTAGACTCCCAAGTATTTTATATTGCCTACCATTACTTTAAATGAAATTTCTCTTTCTATCTCTTGCTGCTGCACTTTGTTGGTCAAATATAGAAATGCTGATGATTTATGTGGGTTTATTTTATATCCTGCAACTTTTCTAGAGTTGTTAATTGTTTCAAGTAGTTTTTTTAGTTGATTGTCTTTTTTTCTTTTTCTTTTTTTTTCCTTTGGTGAGGCAATGGGGTTAAGTGACTTGCCCAGGGTCACACAGCTAGTAAGTGTTAAGTGTCTGAGGCTGGATTTGAACTCAGGTCCTTTTGACTCCAGGGCTGGTGCTCTATCTCCACTGTGCCACCTAGCTGCCCCTACTTGTTTCTCTAGGATTCTCTAAGTATACCATCATATCTGCAAAGAGTGAGAGTTTTGTTTCCTCCTTGCCTATTCTAATTTCTTTAATTCCTTTTTCTTCTCTCATTGCTATAGTTAACATTTCTAGTACAATATTAAATAATAGAGGTGATAATGGGCATCCCTGTTTCACCCCTGATCTTATTGGAAATGCCTCTAACTTATCCCCATATGTTTGTTGATGGTTTTAAGTAGATACTGCTTATTATTTTAAGGAAAGCTCCATTTATTCCTATGCTCTCTAGTGTTTTGTTTGTTTGTTTGGCTTTTTTTTTTTTTTGGTCGAACAATGATGGTTAAGTAACTTGCTCAGGGTCACATAGTTAGTAATTGTCAAGTGTCTGAGGCCAGATTTGAAATCAGGTTCTCCTGAATACAGGGCTGGTGCTTTATCCACTGTGCCACCAAGCTGCCCCCTCTCTAGTGTTTTTTTTTTTTTTTTTTTTTTTTAGGCAATGGGGGTTAAGTGACTTGCCCACAGTCACACAGCTAGTAAGTGTCAAGTGTCTGAGGCCGGATTTGAACTCAGGTACTCCTGAATCCAGGGCCAGTGCTTTAACCACTTCCCCATCTAGCTGCCCCCTCTAGTGTTTTTTACAGGAATGATTGCTGTATTTGTCCAAAAGCCTTTTCTGCATCTAATGAGATAATCATATGATTTTGGTTAGTTTTGTTATTGATGTGGTTGATTATGTCAATAGTTTTCCTAATGTTGAACCAGCCCTGTATTCCTGGTATAAATCCCACTTGGTCATAGTGTATTTTCCTGATGATGATTTGCTTTAATCTCCTTGTTAATATTTTATTTAAGATTTTTGCATCAATATTCATTAGGGAGATTTTATTTCTAAGTTTTGGCTCTTCTTGGTTTAGGTATCAACACCATATTTTTGTCATGAAAGAATTTGGTAGAACATCTTCACCTATTTTCCAAATAATTTGTATAGTATTGGAATTATTTGTTCTTAAAATGTTTGGTAAAATTTACTTGTAAACCCATCTGAACTTGAAGGTTTTTTTCTTAGAGAGTTCATTGATTGCATGTTCAATTTCTTTTTGTAAAATGGGATTATTTAAGTATTTTATTTCCTCTTCTGTTAATCTGAGCAGTTTATATTTTTGTAAATATTCATCCATTTCATTTAGATTGTCAAATTTATCAGCATATAGCTGAGCAAAATAGCTCCTAATTATTGCTTTAATTTCTGCTTCATTGGTGGTGAATTCTCCCTTTTCATTTTTGATACTAGTAATTTTGTTTCCTTCCTTCTCTTTTTATTATCAAATTAACCAAAGGTTTATCTATTTTATTGACTTTTCATAAAATCCATTCTCAGTTTTCTTTATTAATTCGTTAGTTTTTTTACTTTCAATTTTATTAATCTCTCCTTTAATTTTCAGAATTTCTAATTTAGTATTTAATTGAGATTTTTAAATTTGTTCTTTTTCTAGTTTTTTTTAGTTGCATGCCCAATTCATTGATCTCCTCTTTATTTTTATTCATGTAAGTATTTAGAAATATAAAATTTCTCCTAAGAACTGAATTGGTTGCATCGCATAGGTTTTGGTATGTTGTCTCATTGTTGTCATTCTCTGGGGTGAAATGATTAATTATTTCTATGATTTGTTGTTTGACTGACTCATTCTTTAGGAAGTGATAATTTAGGTTCCAATTAATTTTCAGTCTATCTTTCTATGGCTCTTTATCACATGCAATTTTTGTTGCATCATCATCTGAGAAGAATGTATTTACTATTTCTGCCTTTCTACATTTGACTGTGAGGATTTTGTGCCCTAATATATGGTCAATTTTTGTGTATGTGCCATGTACCACTTAGAAAAGGGTATTTTTCTTTCTTTCCCCATTCAGTTTTTTCCAGAGGTCTATCATATCGAACTTTCTAAAATTCTATTCACCTCTTTAATTTCTTCCTTATTTATTTGGTTAGATTTATCTAGTTCTTAGAGGGGAAGGTTAAGATACCCCACTGGTACAGTTTTGCTGTTTATTTTCTCTTGTAACTCACTTAACTTCTCCTCTAAGAATTTGGATGCTATAGCACTTGGTACATATATGTTTAGTTTTGATATTGCTTCATTGTCTATGGTATCTTTTAGCAAGATATATGTAGTTTCCTTCTTTATCTCTTTTAATTAGATCTATTTTTACTTTTTCTTTGTCCAAGATAAGGATTGCTAGCTTTACTTCTTTCTTTTTTTTTTTTTTACTTCAGCTGAAGCATAATATATTATGCTCCAACCTTTTACCTTTTCTCCATGTATATCACTCTCTTTCAAATGTGTTTCTTGGAAACAACATACTATAGAATTCTGGTTTTTAATGCACTCTGCTATTTGCTTCTGTTTGTGATGTTTAAAATTTAAATTGTCGTCACCTTAAATCAGAAGCTTCAGCACCAGTCTTTAGGCATTAAACATTTATTAAAGCATAGAGGTATTCACAAGGAGTTAAGAAAAAGAAGTCCTACCTAGCCTAGAGTTCCAGCCTGGTTGGGTTCTTCCTGAAGTCCTCCTCCACGAGTCTGCTTTAATCAGGAACTCTCTAGCAAGCTGTTTGTGGAAGCTTTTTTATAGATCGGGAACAGAGGCGGTCCTTACACACTGCTTCAAGGTGATTGGTTGGTGTCATCCAAATCCATTGTCTTTGAAGGTGTTCTCAAGTTGAGTTCACAGTCTAGTTTCTGAGAACAATACCTTCTTAAGGGATAGCCAGGTGTGATTACAATCCAATTAACTTGAAGTAGGCTTAATCAGCAGTCAATTACTCTCACTTGATTCAATCAGTCTAGTTTCTGAGAACAATAGCTTCTTAAGGGATAGTCAGGTGTGATTACAATCCAATTAACTTGAAGTAGGCTTAATCAGCAGTCAATCACTCTCACTTGATTCAATCAGTATAGATTAATTTCCAGGTGGGTCATTGAGTATCTGCTAAATCCCATCATTTCATCACATTCCCCCCTTTGTTTCTTCTAGGAACAGGTGTTCCTAGATGAAAAAATTAAAAAAAAATAATTAAGTCTTTGTAAGTCTTTTCTCAGTTCTCTTGTCTTCTTGGAGTGGTAAGATGTCATCAGGAGGAAGCTGGATTCTGGTCTGGAAAGCTGGATTCTTCTTCTTTAACTGTTTGAATTGCTGGATTTTTTTACTAAACCTTAGCATAGCATTGTCAATGATTGAATTTAATACATTCCATTACATTCCCTCCTTTATATAGTAGAGGGTAAAGAAGTAGTTATGCAATCTAAAACACTTCTTACCACCATGTGTCTGGATCAAAGCCAAATTTAGTAACGTGTTCATGACACCTGAAAATGTTATGGAAAGGTTATCATACCACATCTCATGGTTTTGAGACATTCAGTAATTGTGCTAGGCCACAAGTGGATGGGATTCTGACCATGCCGTCAGACTTAGTGAAAGAAAAAGAAAACTTTTAGAAGGGAGAGAGGAAGAAACTGGACTGTGTCCAGCAATTGTGATCTATATAGTTGCCATCATAAGCAAACCATAGACTTACATGTACCTGTCTCTCCTCCTGTTGTACATATATTGTCTTTGAAGGTGTTCTCAAGTTGAGTTCACAGTCTAGTTTCTGAGAACAATACCTTCTTAAGGGATAGCAGGTGTGATTACAATCCAATTAACTTGAAGTAGGCTTAATCAGCAGTCAATCATTCTCACTTGATTCAATCAGTATAGATTAATCTCCAGGTGGGTCTTTGAGTATCTGCTAAATCCTATTATTTCATCACATGTTTTAATGCAGAATTCATCCCATTCACTTTCATGGTTATTATTCCTAACTATCTATTTCCCTCCATCCTATCTCCCCCTTTTTTGTACTTTTTTTCTTCTTTCACCCTGTTCTTCCTCACCATAGCTTTGCTTCTGAAATTGCCTCCATCAATCTACCCTCCCTTTTATCAGCCATCCTCACTTTTGTTTCCCCTTTCATCCCCTGCTTCTGTCTTCCATTCTATCAGTGCCTCCCCTTTTCCCCTTATCCTTTTGCTTCCCAAAAGGGTAAGGTAAATTTCTTTATCCAAATGAATGTATATATTATTCCCTCTTTGAACCAAATCTGATGAGAGTAAGGTTAAAATAATGCTTACCCATCCCTTCTTTCCCTCTGTTATAATAGGTTTTTTGTGCCTCTTCATATGATGTAATTAACCCCATTCCACTTCCACTTTCCTCTTCGCTCCATATACTCCTTTTTTCACCCTTTAGTTTTCTTTATATCATCACACCAAAGATAATTTATACCTATACCCTCTATGTATAATCTTTCTATGTGCCCAGATAGAGATAAAGTTTTCAAGAGTTATAAGTATTATCTTCCCTTGTAGGGAAGTTTAACCTTAAGTCTGATATTTGAAGATCAAATTTTCTGTTCAGGTCTGGTCTTTTCATCAGGAAATCTTGGAACTCCCATATTACATTGAATCTCCATCTTTTCCCCTGAAAGAGAATGATCAATTTTTCTGGGTAGTTGATTCTTGGTTGCATTCCAAGCTCCTTTGCCTTCTGGAATATCATTTCCAAGCCATATGATCCTTTAATGTTGAAGCTGTCAGGCCCTGTGTAATACTGAATGTTGCTCCACAATATTTAAATTGTTTCTTTCTGGCTGCTTGCAGTATTTTCTCCTTCACCTGATAATTCTGGAATTTGGCTACAATATTTCTTGGAGTTTTCCTTTTGGGGTCTCTTTCCAAAGCTATTTTATCTTCTGATTCTACAAGATCAGGGCAGTTCTCTTTGATAATTCCCTGTAATATGGTCTAGACTCCTTTTTTGATCACAGCATTTGGGTAGTCCAATAATTATTAAATGATCTCTCCTGGATCTATTTTCCAGAACAGTTGTCTTTCCAATAAGGAATTTCCCATTTTTTATTCTTTTGATTTTGTTTGACTGATTCCTGGTGTCTCATAGAGTCATTAGCTTCCATCTGCCCAATTCCATTTTTTGTGGGCCAATGAGAGTTAAGTGACTTGCCCAGGGTCACACAGCTAGTAAGTGTCAAGTGTCTGAGGCCAGATTTGAACCTCAGGTCCTCCTGAATCCAGAACTGGTGCATTATCCACTGTGCCACTTAGCTGCCTCCCTCCAGTTTCTAATTTTTAAGGCATTATTTTCTTTTGTAAGCTTTTGCACCACCTTTTCCATTTGGTCATTTTTTTACCCTATTTGACCAATTGTATTTTTTAAGGAATTGTTTTCTTCAGTCAAAATTTTGTTGCTTCCTTTTCCAAGCTGTTCACTCTTTTTTTCATAGTTTTCTTGCATAGCTCTCATCTCTCTCATTTCTTTTCCTATTTTTCTTCTACTTTTATTTGATTTTCACAATCTTTTTTGAGATCTTCCAAGAAGGATTTTTGGTCTTGAGACCAATTCATCTTTCCACTGAAGCTTTATATGTAGGCATTTTGACAGTATTGTCCTCATCTTAGTTTGGGTTTTGGTCGTCCCTATTGACACAGAAGCTCTCAATAGTAAGAGGCTTTTTTATGTTTCTTACTCATATTAAAGTTGAGGTCTGCTCCTGGGGCACAGGGGCCTCTGTTGCAAGCTTCTTGTGCTGGGAGATAGGGGCCTGGTCACTGGCTTTCTGTTCTGAGGCCACTGTGGTTTGTGGATTTCTCACTGCCCTGGGCCTGCTCCCTGTGCTGGGATGACCTGGCCTAATCATGCCTGTCCTGTGGGTAGTTCTCTAACTGGCAGTTTACTCTTTCAGCCAGGGCTGTCAGGTTTCACAACTGGCCTGCTGTGCCACCAGCCTGCTAAGTCAGGACCAAGGGCCCTCAGTTGCTGATCTTTGCTGTAGCCAAGAGTCTCCCCAGATGCCCTCTGTTCTGTGCTGCACTGTGCTGAGCTGAGCTGTACTATGCTTCCCTTTTGCCCAAGTGAGACCAACATTTCTTGAAATCTTCTAAATTATCTCAAGTTGGAAGATTGTGTCTCTCTGTCTTTTTGTTGGTTCTATAGTTCCAGATTCCATTTAGAGGCTTGATTTAATCTTGTTTTGAGGGAACCTCAGGAGAGCTCATGTAACTTCTTGGCTTCTCCCCCCATTCTAGCCTCACCTTAAACTCCTTTCTTCAAAATTTCTCCCGTATTTTTCTCATCCTTTCCTTCATCTGTTGTATATAAAAAAAAGACATATTGCTCAAGGGGAACAAACTCCCTTATAGATCTACAGGTGGGGGAAGAAGTTTCATAGCCAAGAAAGAAACACAGAAGATAAAATGAACAATTTTGATTAAATAAAAAATAGCATTAATTGAAACTTTTGAAGTATTTTTTCCCACAAAAATATTTAGTGTGGACAAAATTAGAACGGAAGTAATTAATTTGGGAAAAAATCTTTACAGTAATTTTATCTGATAAAGGTATTTCATGTTATTTGTATATATTCTTATATAGAATTGATTCAAATTTATAAGAATATTAGCCATTCCCCAACTGAGAAAATTGCCACATGTCATGGATAGACAATTTTCAAAGGAATAAATCCAAGCTAACAATAGCCATAAGAAATGCAAATTAAAGCAATCTGAGGTTTCACCTCATACTTATCAGTCATAGAAGAAAAAAAACGATAATGACAAATTTTAGAGGACTGTGAGAAAACAGATATGTCATTACATATGCTGAAGGATCTGTGAATTATGGAAAGCAATTTAGAACCATAGACCCAAAAGTCATTGAACTAGTGCGTATATTTGACATAGTAACTACAGAGATCAGAGATCAAACAATAAGAAAAATGTTTTATGGGTATGGACAGCTTTATCAACCCTTTGGGCATAATTCCACATTGCTCTCCAGAATGGTTGGATCAGTTCACAGCTCCACCCAACAATCATTAGTGTATCCAATTATCCCACAGCTTCTCCAACATTTATTATTTTGCTTTTTTGTCATTTTAGCCAATCTGATAGTTGTCAGGTGGTACCTCAGAGTTGTTTAATTTGCATTTCTCTAATCAATAGTGATTTAGAGCATTTTTTCATATGGGAATAGATAGCTTTGTTTTCTTCATCAGAAAACTCCCTGTTCATATCCTTTGACCATTTCTCAATTGGGGAATGACTTGGATTCTTATAAATTTGATTTAGTTCCCTATATATTTTAGAGATGAGTCCTTTATCAGAAGTACTGGCCACAAAAATTGTTTCCCAGCTTTCTGCCTCCCTTCTAATTTTGGATGAATTGCTTCTGTTTGTACAAAAATTTTTAGCAATACCACTTTTGGGTCTTTTTCCCAAAGAAATCATGGAAAGGGGAAAGGGACCCACATGTACAAAAATATTTATAGCTGCTCTTTATGTGGTGGCAAGGAATTGGAAGTTGAGGGGATGCCCACCAATTGGGGAATGGCTGGGCAACTTGTGGTATATGAATACAATGGAATACTATTGTGCTGTAAGAAACAATGAGCAGGAGGAGTTCAGAGAAACCTGGAGGGTCTTGCATGGGCTGATGATGAGTGAGATGAGCAGAACCAGAAGAACATGGTACACAGTAATCATCAACATTGAGTGGTTGATCTACTGTGATGGACTATATTCTTCTCACCAATGCAATGGTACAGAAGAGTTCCAGGCAACTCATGATAGAAGAAGATCACCAATTCCAAGAAAAAAAAAATAAAAAGAACTGTAGGAGCATAGATGCTGAATGAACCATACAATTTCTTTTGTTTTTTGGTGCTGTTGTTTTTTCTATTTAGAGGTTTTTCATCATTGCTCTGATTCTTCTCTTATAACATGACTATGCAGAAATAGGACTAATGTTATTATGTGTGTATATATATATATAACCTATATCAGATTACCTACTGTTCTAGGGGGATGGGGGAGGGAGGGGGAGGGAGTGAGAAAAATCTGAAATTGGAAAACCTGTATAAACAAAAGTTGAGAACTATCTTTACATGTAATGGGAAAAAGTAAAATACTTTATTAATTTAACAAAAAAATAAAAAGAAGAAAATACGAAAAAAATGTTTTATATACACAAAAATATTTATAGCAGCTCTTTTTGAAGTGAAAAATAACTTGAACTGAGGGGTAGTGTCCATTGAAGAGTGGTTAAACAAATTATAGCACATAAATAAAATGAAATATTATTTATTGTACCATAAGATGGAATAATGTCACAGAAATCTAGGAAGAATTATATGTACTGAGTTAAGTGAGTAGAGTTAAGTGAGTAGAACCAGGAAAATGATTCTATATTAACTACATTGTAGAGGCAAACAGCATCAAAAAGATATAAACACTTTTCCCAAAGCAATGAAAAACCATAATTCCAAAGAACCAGTGATGAGCCTGATGCTTCCTGAGAAAAAGGTGATGAATGCAAGGTGAAGAAGGAGACCTACGTTTTTGGACATGACCAATGAAGAAATTATTATGTTCTTGACTATTTAAATTTGTTTACAGGTTTTTTTTTTCTTCTGCCCCATAAGCCCCACTGTGGTAGTGGAGAAGACAAAATACTTATTAATTTAAAAATTATGAAAAAAAGTGTCTCCCCCTTCCCTTTCTAAATTCAGTTTCTTCAACCTGTGTGCTTGATTACATCCCCTTCCCGCCTTCTCCATGACATTACATTCCTCTTAATTTCCTTTCTTTCTTGTACAGCTTGCCTTTGGAGCCGAGGGACATGAGACAATGACTCCAAAATAGGAAGAAGAAACTTGAGATATGAATAAACAAGGAGAAAAGACATGTTAGCCAATATAAAACAAATATCATGCTGAAAGATAAGAATATGAGACAGACCAGCAGAAGATTTAGACTGACCATGCTGCTTTGATATAGTAGAAGTTGGTGTATCAGCATCACAAACATACATCTCCAAGGTATTGAGTGACATCCCCAAGGAATAGAAAATTCTTTTGTTTGACTGTAAAGTTACTTTTAACTCTTCTTAGTGTGTCAAGATAATGGAACTCAGGGGTTCACCTGGAGATTGATCTGGGCGATTGAGTTGGGGAAGAGCGACTGACTGGTGTACTAGATTGTAAGCACATCTGGTCTGGTACTTAAGGGTGCTTAATGAATTTGAATGACACTAGCCAATCAGCATGAGGAACCTCCCATTTCTGGGAGAGGAGCATGAAGCAGGAAGCAGATGCTGGAGGAGGGTTCTTCCTCTTTGGCTGCAAGAGGGTGGTGGCAGAGAGACTTCAGGAAGGGGGAGATTAGAAAGACTAGATTTGTCAGGTTATAGGAAATCTATTGTCAATCTTTCTTTCTTTTACTAATTTTCAATAAACCCTTAAAAAAACCTAAGCTCGTTTATCAGTGATTTTAGTCAGTTTCCCCCCAAAACTGGGGGGGACAGATTAGAACCCACATTTAGAATTTTAAATTACACATTAGCTGGGTGTGTTCTCTTTTGTTCTGAAACTGTAGCTTTCAATCTAGATCTTATTTGCCCTACTTTAAGAATCTGTTGGGCCTCAAGCTTACAAATAGGGAGGAATATAAGAAAGACAGTATTCTTAAACTGTAGGGAATTTTTTTTTTTTTGATCCATGGGAGCTTATCTGGGGGACTTGGAGTTTTTATGTCATGAGTTCTTAACCAGTAGTCCAAGTACTATGAAAATATTTTGATAACTGTATTTCAATATTACTAAACATTTATAAATAGGTTTGGTTCTTTTCCTTGATTCGACATTTATAGCTATCTCTAGTTTTCTTCTGACATCTTTGTGATGGAGGCAAAATTCAATTTACTGGAAGTGTTTGAGTAACCAAACAGACTCTATTATAAGACCTGGGAATCACTGGGAAGAGAAGTTCATTTTACTCAAGCGGACAAAAGTGGTTTAGAAAAGCTGGAATTCAATCCATGTTTTCTGATTCCAAATCCAGCCCCTATCCATTATGCCATGCTGCCTTTCTTGTGAGACTTGCCCATGATCACATAGCTAGTAAAGGTCTGAGATGGCATTTAAATCTAGGATGCTCTGATTCCATGTTTATAATTCTATTTTTTATCCAATTCCATTATTTTACAATATGACATGCTGCATTTTCTTAGAGTTGGATCCCCCAACCCCTTTGTTTTTTTTGCATCATTATAGTACTTTTAGCATCCTGCCTTTTGTTCTATTTTTATATGTACTCATCATAACAATTTGGCGAGCGTGATATATGTGTAGTAACATGTTACAAGTGACTTGTCTGTCCATGCTAATGTCTTAATGAATTGTGTTCAGGTCCCCAGCTTAATACCAAAATCTACATAAAAATTCATGTCTATGGAAGGACTCCTAAACGGTTGTCACAATGTTGGGAATATCATAATACCATTTCAGATGGCTGGATAGTGGGGGAAAATTCTGTTCATGCAGGATATTTACCATTTTTCCATCATTGAGCACATAGGCATTGTCTCTATAGCACCTTCAGTGAAAGGGGAGACTAGGCATGGGTGACAGAAGATCTGCATTCTAATTCAAATTTTTGGTACTAATTGTAGAAGATTGTAAACTTTATTTAATGTTTTTGAGCTTCAGTTTTCTCATCTGTAAACATAAAAGAGGGACAGAACAGGAAATTCTTTAAGATCACTTCCTAGTTTTAAGTTCTCAGAATCTGTAGGAAGAAGTGGAAATTGAAAGCATACTGTACTGAGAATGAGAAGATATGTATTGTTGACAAAATGCATTTGAATTTGGAACCTTACCTTTTGGTGGTAGCTAGGTGTCACAGTAGCTAGATAGAGTGCAGGGACTGTGGTCAGGAAGACTCCATTTTCTGAGTTCAAATCTAGCCTCAGACACTCCTAGCTATGTGGACTCTGTAAAAGTCACTTAACCCTGTTTGCTCCAGTTCCTCATCTGTTAAAATGAGCTAGAGAAGGAAATGGCAAACCACTCCAGTATCTTTACCAAGAAAACCCAAATGAGGTCACAAAGAGTCCAAGAAAACTGAAAACTTTTTTGTGATTTATTTTCATCACTTATGAATTAAAGAATTAAACTAGATGTTCACTTCTAGGTCTCTAATAGCATTCTATATTTTATGACTCTTTCTGGCCCATATTCTGTTTTCAGGTTCCTTCCAACTCTAACATGTTATGATTTAATCAGCCATCTTCTAATTTTGCAGAATGAAACAGCATTCACCTTGGAACAGTAGTCAAGTGTATTCAGTATTGAACTTGCTTTGGTTCTGTGATGTAGCGTATGATGACAACCTTTAAGTCTGACACTTTATCAAAGCACCTCACCTTCATCTCCTATACCACCATTTGCCTTGCAATAATCAAAGGAAAAAATGTGTATTATCTCCAACCTTAATAGCTAACATTACTTTTTCTCATCTCCTTTTTGCTGATTTGAACTGATTTATAACCATCCAAACTGAATTAACTCAAATCTAATAAAGTCAGTTGATTTTATGCTGCCTGTGAAGTGCTGACCTAATGGTCTATAGTTAGGCTCACACAGATGAGAAAATAAAAGCTTCAGTAAAAGTGTAGCAAATACAGTGAAGCCACTCATCCTACCTATAATTATAGGATGACTTCTCTAGGAACCCCAAACAAGTGATATGTTTTTTTCTTTCCAACTGGAGAGTTTTAGATGTCTTTCCTCACTAGGGCTTGCCTCTCTATAAAAGTGTTACCTCTCTACTAGTGTGTGTGTATGTTTGTGTGTGTGTGTGTGTCTCCATAGATCCCTATGCACACACCTTTCTATTTAGTCTGTACTACTGCTTTCATCCTTTGTCAGTTGTAAAAGACTATAAAAATGCATGAATTTCCCCCTCCCCTCTATCCCTCTAATGTTCCATTTGTTTCTAATGTTATAGATGCCACTGGAAATTACCCTTAAATTAAGAATTGTAATCTCTCAATAACAGGGTCAAGTCAATAACCTGAATTTCAAGTAAGACATCATGCCTGCTAATGCTGAAGTGAATACTATTCAAATGTATATACCAATATAACTTTAAGTCTCCATTAGCAGAGTGGAATTATTAGCACCTGGCTACCCAGAGACCATTGAGCATCAGTATGCAATTGCTTTTTTATGATTATTACAATAGTGATTTATTTTCTTTTAACTCTCAATGATTCTCTTTGGAGAGCACTCTCTTCTAATGTGTACAGAGAAGCCCTAGGCCCCTGGCAATGATATTTACTACTCTCAATATTAGGATATCTCTCTGTTTTGTGCCTATTTACAACATTCATAAAACATCTGCCAAAATGCTGAAATCAGCTCTGAGAAAGCAAACTAATGGTGCCCTATGAAACGAGGAGGTTTGAGAGACGGAGTTTTGGAAGGCTATAATTACTTCAGTTCTCAGATTGGAATCTGTTGTGTTTTTAGCATTGTGAAACACAGAGAGTTGGAGAATGCAACATTGATGTGTATATGCAGTAATCTACTGTAAAGTAATCTATTGGGTTTATTATTTGCATGACCCAGATACCTACAACATACATACATACATACATACATACATACATACGTAGAATTAGAAGCTGGCATAACCAAAATTAAAAGAGAATTTGTACAATAAGAAAACAATAATAATGACAGTAAATAAGCTAACCAACAAAAAACCCCTTAATACTCTCTTGATGTCTGAATAGTACAACATTAAAGACAAAGCAAAACAAAATGAAATGCTATGTGTTTTTATTATATTTCTAGGTAAGGTAAAGCACTCCTTATATGTAAGAATAGAATTTGAGTCATAATACAGATAGATAAATTGCCACTATGGAGAATCTGATGGAGAAGCTCACTCCAACAGAGTCCATGGTGCATACCAGTCATTATGCAACTGATCAGATTAGCTGAAAATTTAATGTAGCAAGAAACAGTCCAGTGGCAGTGAGTAAAAGCCCCAATGGTTCCCTTAAAGGCAGATGAATCAGAGCTATCTGGCCACTAATCCACCATTCTTCCAAATTATGCATGAACCACCTGAATTGACAAACTTAGGTTAAGGAAAACCCAAGTGCCTTCTCTCATATTTAGCACAAATAGACATCTAGGCAAATGTTTCTGGAACAGGCCTCTGTTAAGCAAGCATATTCCCTTTATCCACACACAACTCTGAGGCATAGTTAGTAATGACAACAAATACTTTTTTGATGGAGCTTAAAAAAAAAACACACCCTAATATGAATCAGTAAAATAAAAACTCCAGCAAGGCAACAGCTGTTTTCATTTTGTCTTTGTATTCACAGCACCCAACCTGGTACCTGGGACCCTAAATGTCTGTTGAAATGAATTGGATCATGGGATCACCTGATTTAAAATGGGAAGATATTCTTAAGCCATCTAGTCCAACATCAGATTTTTACAGATAAGGGAAACTAAGTCTTGGAGAAATGATGGTTATCCAAGGTCACACCACAAGTGGAATGGCAGAACTAGAATTTGAACCCAAATCTTCTGTAGTAAAATAATGGAATTTGGCAGACACCCAGGGGTCTGACTTGATTGACTTAGTAGTGTTTGAATTGGGTGTGAATGAGAGACTACTAAGTATTCACTTAACAAAATTAGATTTTTAGCCACCTAGTTTAAACTTGTCCAACCCCAAGAAGGAGTGTCTTCAGAGGCTGTGTACTGCATCATCAACTTGGAACCAGTCTCAGCCACATAACTTGAAGGACCTCCCCTTTGGAGGAGGGAGAAAAAAGTAGAAAAGGGGACCTGAACAGAAGTAGTGCACTCTTGGTCTCTCTCTGGCTTGGAGGAGCATTTGGAGTGGACTACAGACTGCTGCTGATGCCTATAGAAATTACAGACCACTGGTGGTGAGTTAAATCAGCCCTTTGAATTAGCTGAGCTGAAAGCAAGTTTGGGTTTGAGACTTGCCCTTGCTAGAGCCAGGGAGATTATCCATTTTCCTCTTTCTCTATTCCCTTGTCCTTGACTTTTAATAAAAACCCGATTTGTTCATGGAAAAGAGGCTGTTAAGCTCCTTTTTTATTGGCCTGGGAGAAATAACTAAAAAAGGCAGTTTGGAGGGGAGGAAGCTTTGACCTAGACATCCTTCATTATTTTCTGAACCCCAATATTATGGCAAGCCACCCAACTAACTCTCCCCATAACATAATTGGCCCCTACACTTCTGATTCCAAAGTCAATATCAAGAATAGCTTAATTTTCCATTTGTTTTCTCTCTCTTTGTCTCTTTCTCCCTCCCTCCCTCCCTTCTTTCTTCTTTCCTTCCTTCCTTCCTTCCTTCCTTCCTTCCTTCCTTCCTTCCTTCCTTCCTTCCTTCCTTCCTTCCTTCCTCCTTCCTTCCTTCCTTCCTTCCTTCCTTCCTTCCTTCCTTCCTTCCTTCCTTCCTTCCTTCCTTCCAACTGAGTTAAGTGATTTGCCCAGGGTTACACAACTAGTAAGCGTCTGAAGTTGAATTTGAACTCAGGTCCTCCTGACTACAGGGCTGACACTTTATCCGGTTTGTTTTCATCAGTTAATTCCCCTGCAATTAATTTGTTTAATACCCTTAAAGCAAAAATATAATACAAACTGTTTATTTTTCCTCTTTATACAAACTCTTCATTATTCTTTTTTTTTTTTTTTTTTGGTGAGGCAATTGGGGTTAAGTGACTTGTCCAGGGTCACATAACTAGTAAGTGTCAAGTGTCTGAGGCCGGATTTGAACTCAGGTACTCCTGACGCCAGGGCCGGTGCTCTATCCACTGTGCCACCTAGCTGCCCCCGTTATTCATTTTCTAAGGAGAGACTTCATCATGTCTGTTTGGATTCCTCGTTCCTCAACTAACAAAGGCAAATTGTGACCATATGATTATTTTAAAATATTCCCCTTACCCCAGTATCTGTTAATACTACAAAACATAAGAAGAATTCTGATTAGCTATGATTATGGAAGATTCCTTATAAATTGTTTTACAGGGAATTGGAAGTCAGTGCTCATTTTCACTACAAAGAAGAGTATCTCCAGCAGCACTTAGCTAAGAGTGCTGCAGGCACATAGATAACTTTAAGAAAATATAATTTATATCATTTAATTATTAAGAACCAAATGCTTCCCTCAATTACTTATATACAATTTCAATTGATTTCAAATTCCATACATTTCTACTGAGAGCTCCATTTCACCCATGATAGCAATGTACATTTTGATAAATTCAGATGCTTGGATCAAGATCACAATAATGATGGTTGTGGTAGTGGGAATGATGATGACAATTCAATCAAGAATCATAAATGAATTGATATAGAGTGCTTATGCAGGGTGAGCACCTCTGGAATGAGGCTTGTTAAGCCCTTTTCAGGGCTGCTCATCCACCTTTTGTGTCTACCTGTCACCCAATTCTCACCTATGGTCCCAAGAAGCTATAGCATATACAGTAGATACATTCTGATAAAATAATTTCTCCAGATAGGCTAATATAGATTGAGGGTAACTGACAGGAATCAAAACTTTTGATGAGTTAGGGGATGTCTACCACAATTATGTGTAGACTTCCCCCCGGGAAATGGGCAGATAAGAAAAAAAAAAGGTTGTTTTTGTTTGTTTGTTTTGTTTTGTTTTTTCTCTAATAGCCATGGAGACAGCTGGAGCAGGTACTATGGGGAACTTAGAGCTTGCTCAGACATTGAAGATGCCAAAGTCACCCACTGCATCCCAGGCCATCACCAGTCATATTGACTTTTGTTTTGCCACTGGACTGTGATGACTCTGAAAGAGAAAATGAGGCTGATGACTTTGATTTTATTTGTAGACAAAGGAAAAAAAAAACGACATGATTAAAGGTCTCCAGGGAATCTTGAAAGATGTACTGCAATGACAACAATTTTTTTGCCTAAATTGTGAGTTTTAATATGTAGAAAGAGCACTAAAGCATATCATTAACTGGATCAATGAGCCTAGATAAGTCACTTTTCCTCTCTAGAACTAACTTTCAATGTTTGTATAATTAGAGGATTGGTTTATACCATAGATTTAGAGATGGAAAGTGAGTGTGGAATGATCTAGTCCAATCTCAACATTTTAGAGATGATGAAATGGAAAGTGACTTGCCCAAGATCACACAGCTACTAAATCAAAGAGTAAGGATCTGAATTTGGGTCTTAAAACTAGAAATCCAGCTCCTTTTCCTGAACCATATTACATGCCCTAGATTATATTTAATAGTCTTTCTAAATCAGAAAGAGAGCATATTTTCCATGCAAGAAAAACTGGAATCTCATCGCCTGATCTGTCTTATCCTCAAAATCTGCAGAAATAGTTTAATGCCTTGCTTAAATTTCCTAGTTTAGCAAATCCATTGATATTTCATAAAGATTGATGGTATGCTATGAGGAACTTTGAAGTTGAAAACCTTTAAATGGAAGCCTATGTCTACGTTTTGTAATATTTTTAAACACATTTTTTTTAAAAAAGAAGCTAACTGTAATTGCAAAAACAAAAAGAAAACAAGAAACAAACAAAAAGCCTAGAAATCATCTAGAAGTCTGAAAATTGGGAAATGTTGGCATATTAATATAATGGAATGCCAGAATGCCATCAAGATTGAATTATTTACAAACTAAAGAAAATAGAACCAAAAGCACACACACACTAGCAACAACTATGTAAAAAGGAAAACTGCATTAGATGAATAGGCAACCAAGGAAAGCCAAAGGTGTCTCAGCAGGAGTTGTTGTCAAATTTTAATGGGCATTTTTATATTGAAATTATTTTATTCAAATGGAAATATTGTAAAGTAAGTTTATTTAGTATTGTTGATGTTTGAAGTTAAATGAAAAATAAGCCATTTAAAACTAATAATAAAATAACCTCATTTGGAGGGGAGGAGGTGTCCAGTCCCATCATCATTATAAACAACTTTTTTCATTGCAGACAAGTGGAAACTTGCAAATAATTTAGTTATGTAGGTCATAAACTAGATTTTTTGGTGATTTTTCCATCATCACACAGCTTGTACCATAGATATGACTTGAACCCAGGTGGTCCTTACTATAAGAATTTCCTTTCCATGATTCACGGCTTTCTTAATAAAGTAAGTAAAATATTTTCAAAGCTTCTGAATATTAACTGAATAGTTAATATTTCAGTTAGCATTTTAAATTATACTCTTTAGGGACTGGTAGATGGAGCATTGGATAAAGCACTGGCCCTGGATTCAGGAGGACCTGAGTTCAGGTCCAACCTCAGACATTTGACACTTACTAGCTGTGTGACCCTGGGCGAATCACTTAACCCTCATTGCCCTGCAAAAAGAAAAAAGAAAAAAAAAAAAGAAACAAATTTTAGTCTTTACTTTGTACTGTCTTCAGCACAGTACCTGACACATAGTAGGCCCTTAGTAGGCATATAGTAGTTATAGGATGCTTGTTGATTGATTGATTTTAAAGTGAGAAAGAAGAAACATTTCAGCATGGCATAGATGCATTCTAGTCCAAAATCAATTAAAGATCCCAGTACTGTTTCTAGTCTTATTCCAGTCTCTGAAAATGAATGAAAAATCCTCACCCATCTTTCATGAAATGATGGCTTATTTTTTTTTTACCTGTCTTCACTGCTGTGCACTAGTTGCATACAAAGAGATTCATCATAGGGACTTTTTCATCCAATTATAAGCAACTATAACATGTTCAATCTTGTGAGGCTTCACAGATTTCTCAAGTGTGATTTCTTCTCTGTTTGCTCTCCCAGGATAAAACACAGATTAATCCAGCCCAATGTCAGGGCTGTGACTAAATTTATGAAGCCATTTTGTCCCAGACCTCATCTTAGAAAAGAGCACTGTTAAATTATATTTAAGAAATTCATATACTTTGCATTATCTTAAAGCATAAGTTCTTTAACCTTTCTGTGTATATGTGTGACTGACCCTTTTGCACTTTGATGAATCCCATGAATTCCTTCTCAGAATGTTTTTAAATACCTAAAATACAAAGTATTACAAAAGACATGTATTATATAAAAATAAAGATATCTGTTTATCTATCTATATGTATATGTATAAATGTATTGATGTGTGTATACGTATGCATGTACATACACATATACATACACATACATACATACATACACACACACACACACATATATTTCCCACCTATGTTCACAGATCCCCTGGAATCTTACCACAGGCCCCAGAGATCTGTGGATAGCAGGTTAAGAGGCCCTGTTTAAAAAGTTTGTCTAATTTTAACACAGAAGACTCACAGAATTCATTATTGTAAGGTTTCAATCTCAAATCATTTGTGATTTTTTTGTTGGAGCCCCCTCCAACAAATAGATGGAAAGAAAACTTAGACTTAATAGGCAAGTCCTAAAGAATTGCCTAGGGCACTTAGAAGCAGGTAGATGACACAAGGACTGAATGCTGGCCCCGGAGTAAGGAAAACCTGCGTTCAAATCCAGTCTTAGATACCTATTACCTGTATGACTGGGAAAGTAAGTTAACCATTGTCTGCCTCAGTTTACTAATTTTTAAAATATTGCCTACCTCCCAGGGTTGTTGTGATGATGAAATGAGATATTTGTAAAGTGCTCTACAAACCTTAAAAAAGTGGCATTATTATTGTTGTTGTTGTTGTTACTGTTATTATTATTATTATTATTACTTGATCAGGGTCATAAAGCTATATCTGGGTTAGAATTTGAACATTGGTCTCTTAAATGAGCCAAAGTGCTCATTCAGCATCATGCTGCCTCTATAAGAATATAGCCACTTACAAAGTGAAATAATACCATTCAAAGTGTACCCAGGGCGAAGAAAAAAGAAATAATATGGAAAAATGAGAAAAGGGAAATTGTTAAGAATGGAGGGTTAAGGGGCAGCTAGGTGGTGCAGTGGATAGAGCACCAACCCTGGATTTAGGAGTATCTGAGTTCAAATCCGGTCTCAGACCTTTGACACTAGCTGTGTGACCCTGGGCCTCACCAAAAATTTAAAAAAAGAATGGAGGGTTGAGTAAGGAATAACAACAATGTCAACAATAAAGTAGTAATAGCTAACTTTTATGAAGTATTTTAATGTCGCATGCTTAATGTTTAGAGTATTTTAAAGTGATTTGCATTTGTTACCTCATCTGGTTAAAACACCTGGGCACTCAACTACTTGGAAAAAAAAGACAAAGAATAACAGGGGCAGCTAGTGCAAAGTATTTATAACCAGCTTATTCTTTGTCCTTTTTTCAAGTAGTTGAGTGACCAGGTGTTTTAACCCAAATGAGGTGACAAATGTAAATCACTTTAAAACATTAAAATACTTTGTAAAGGTTAAAGATTTGACTTTTAGTAGATTACTGACAGGGGTAGTTAGATGGGACAGTGGATAGAGTGCCAGGGCCTGAAATCAGAAAGACTCATCTTCCTGAGTTCAAATCTGGCTTCAGCACTTCCTAGATATGCGACCCTGGGCAAGTCACTTAACCCTGTTTGCCTCAGTTTCCTCATCTGTAAATTGAGCTAGAGAAGGAAATGGTAAACCACTCTAGTATCTTTGCCAAAAAGGCCCCAAATGGGGAAAATGAAGAGTTGGACATGACTAAAATGACTGAACAACTAGAAAGATAACTGCCACCACAATTTGGATGAGGTGATATATCTGGATACAGTGAATCTCAAAATGTGGAATTATGTTGACAAGAAATAATAAAAGTTGCAGTGGGAAACAAAGAATATGCCTATGTGATTACAGCAATTAATTTAATCAATTAAATGTCTTTAAAAAATGATAATTGATCAGTGTCTCTTTACAATGCTTTTTTTTTCCATCAATAGTTTAAAAAGTCAATTTGAAGTTCTTTTTAAATGAACACCATTTAAAAGGAAGATCTATTTTGATCATTGATCTGATTCAGAAATTATTACCATGATGGTAATTAGTTATATATTATCTATTACAATAGAATTAATTTCATTTTTATGTCATTTAGTGCTCACAGTGTGTAACAGTCACTAATCCCCCAAATCTCTTCTTGAAAAAAGTACTCATGGTGTACGAGTATGCACCTTCTTTATTGTCAAACATGCTTTGTTGGGTTTTTACTTCTGAGCCATGTCTTCTAATGCATATTTCACTATCTTCTGCTATGCCTGCCTCGGTACTGTATTCACCCAGTATATAAGAATATACTGATGTAACTTGGAGAGTCTTGAGTTCTTCATAGAATTTCTACATCGGACATCCTCTGCATCAGATGCTGGTTTGAAAGCTGCAATCATCTACATGGACATGTATTTGCAAATACTTGATTATTTTACTTACAATGTAACATAACCAAATGTCTCATAAAATGGTATTTTAGGCATGATAAAAACAACTCTGCTAACTCCTTATTATCCAATGACAACCTATGAACTTCCCTTAAATTTAGATATATTTTCCTTCTCTTTTTTATTTTTCTGGTTTCATCGAGAAAGAAAATGTCAAAATCCCCATGATTCACTTTCTCTTCTGCTTTACTTGTTTAATATCTCACATAAATCATCATCATCGTCATCATAGAAATAGTAATAACTAGCATGTATATAATTCTTTATGGGCAGCTAAGTGGCACAGTAGATCGAGCCCTGGTCCTGGAGTCAGTAAGACATCTTTTTGTGTTCAAATCTGGCCTCAGACACTTACTAGTTGTGTGACCCTAGGCCAGTCACTTGTTTGCCTCAGTTTCCTTTCTGTAAAATGAGCTGGAGAAGGAAACGGCAAACCACTTTAGTATCTTTGCCAAAAATCGGATGATTAAGAATCAGACATGAATGAAATTACTGAACAACCACAAAATGGTTTGCAAAACACTTTAAAAATATTATCTCAACTTTATCTTTATAACAATCCAGGCAAGTAACTTTTATTATTATCACTATTTTGCAGATGAAGAAATTAAGTCAGATAGTAGTTAAAGAGGGTTACATATAGTATGTATTTGAGGCTAAACTCAGGTTTTTCAGAATCCAAGCTCTGTCTGCTGTCACCTAGGTGCCACAGGAATAGAGGAATAATGATTAACTTAATATTTAATGGTGGCCTGTGTTTTCCAGCAGCCCCCGACTCTTTATACACCATTGTACAACCATAATTACAGAAGTGAAAGTGGGCAGAAAAGAAATTAGTACCATTTTGTATTTTTGTATTTTGTATTTTTATTTCCTTTATTGGTTGCCATGGACAAAGTATTTATCACCATCTTATTATTATTAGTTAGGATTGAAATAAAAGAAAGCATAGTCTGTTGCTGAGACCATACTCAAACCCCATCTAGTATAGATCAACTTTTTAAAAGTTGCCCTTTGTTGATAAACATAACCTACAGTCACCTTTTTTGTGGGGGAGGCAGAGCAATGAGGGTTAAGTGACTTGACCAAGGTCACACAGCTAGTAAGTGTCAACTATCTGAGATCGGATTTGAACTCAGGTCCTACTGAATCCAGAGCTGGTGATTTTTTTCCACTGAGCCACCTAGCTGCCCCCTATAGTCGCCTTTGAATATTTGTGGGGCATTAGATTATGGACTTTGTGAGGGTTCTTAATGAAATATATATAATGTATATTTTGTACATTATAGAAATGTTGCCTACATATGTGCATGTTTAAATAATGTATATATGCACACATATGTGTGTGTGTGTGTGTGTATGGAGGGATCTGGACTTATGATTTGGTGCTGGCAACTCCAGAGGAAATTCCATCAATGAAATTTTCTTAAAAACCCAGTTAATCAATATACAATCTTAGACAATGTTCTATAGCATCTAGAAGTTATATTACTTGCCCAGAATCATATGAATAGACAGTATGCATTAGGAGTGGCTATTGAAACCAGATTTTTTTCTGACTGAGGTAAAGTATTCATGCGCTATTCCACATCCATTCATGTAAAAGGTTTACTCATTTTATACAACCTGGAACAAATATCAGGATACCATGAAAGGAAAAATGTGCTTGTGAACATGAACCTCTTTATATAAATCAAGATATCATACTGGTTAATTTGGAAAGCCATGATCTTCCTAAATAGAGACTAGATCCAAATGACAAGTATTTTCTCTTATAACGATAGCTTACTTCCCTGGAAAAAGAAATCCAACTTTGGAAAATTACCTCATTCATTCTACTTGGCCAAGTCCAATTTAAGCAAAAACGTTATTAACACAAACTAAGAAACAGCATGACAAGAAAAACTAGATTACAAAAAGGAAAAAAAAAGTTGTTTTCAGGTTCTTTTAAAAATATCATCATCATCATCACTGTCATCAATTTGCTGTCATCATCGTCATTATCATCGCCGTCACCATCATTACTAACATTTATATAGCACTCACTATGTGCCAGATACTGTGCTAATCATTGTACAACCATTATCATAGCAACAATAACAATTATTACAACAACCTTGGGATGTACATGTCATTATTATCTCCTTTTTATAGGTGAGGAAAACAGAGGGTAAGCGATTGTATGGGGTTACATGCTAATGAGTATCTGAAGCCAGATTTGAACTTGGATCTTGCTGACCCCAGAGCAATGCTAAATATTTACCTTCAGCTTCAGAATTATTCTTCTCATTCCAAATATTAGGAATTTTGAAAGATTTAGCTTGTGACCTGAATCTCTTATTTCCTTGGTTTTAGGGACTTACAAGGAGGAACTTCCTTTACTAATACATATTGAAAACTTTTCTCCATTTTGGAATCCTAAAAATTATATATATTTAACTTAATTATTCTATTTCTCCTTTTAAAAATATATTATTTCTCTGTGCCATAGTTAATATTTAAAGTAAGATAGGGTGTTGAAAAATATGTATTTTTAATATTCCCATTGAAAAAAATGCCATAAGTATTTTATAATTAACTTTTCCAAAAGTTTAGTTCTACATTTTCCTATCTATTTAAGTTTCTATTTGATTTATTTAGCTCTCAGAGGGTAACATTAAAGAGTCCTAAAATTATAGTGTTATTATCTATATATTTTCATAATTCAGTTAACATTTTTAAATGAATTTTGATGCTTTTCCATTATATATGTATATATATGTGTGTGTGTGTACACACACACACACGCACATTTAGAATTGGTATTGTTTAACAATGCTGTTTTTAATTTTTTAAAAGATTATCTGTCGGGGGCAGCTAGGTGGCACAGTGGAAAAAGCACCGGCCCTGGATTCAGGAGTTCAAATCCGGCCTTAGACACTTGACACTTACTAGCTGTGTGACCCTGGGCAAGTCACTTAACCTCCATAGCCCTGAAAAAAAAAGATTATCTGTCAGCATAATATTGTTTCCTTATCTCTATTTTTATTATGAATTATTGTTGCTTTGATAGCATATTTATAGCTACTGCTTTTTAAAAATCATATTATATACAATATTTTGTTTTAGCCTCTTATTTTCATTTTCCATATATAGCTCATTGTTAAAATTTATATTCTTAGCATATCTAACATGCTGCCATAGTCCCAAATAATTCACCTAAGTGGCTGAATGGGGGATGGATTATAGCAGGGAGAAACATGAAGCAGGCAAAATCACAAGCTGACCATTGCAATAGTCCAGACATGATGTGATGAGTGCCTGCACCAGAATGTTGACAATGTCAGAGGTTCTTTTGATTTATCTTTCTTTATAATAGTAGTAAAAATAATAATAGCTAACATTTTCTAGTAACAAAGTTTGTCAAGTAAGAATTGGAAATCAAAGGTTTGCTAATCAATTGGGGAATGACTAAACAAGCTGTGGTAAATGATCAGAATGGAATATTACTGTGCTATAAGTAATGACAAGCAGGATGATTTCAGAGAACCATAGAAAAGCTTACAAGAACTGATGCATAGTGAAGTGACCAGAATCAGAAGAATGTTGTACACAATAACAATATTGTTTGATGAAGATCTATGAATGAATTACCTATGCTCAGCAATACAATGATCCAAGATAACCCCAAAGGACTAATGGTGAAGAATACTATCTACCTCCAGAGAAAGAACTAATAATGAATGAATACTGACTAAAGAATGCTATTTTTCACTTTCTTTTGTTAATTTTTTCTTTTATTTGTCTTCTTGTACAAAATGACTAATATGGAAATATTTTATATAATTATACATATATAACCTAAATCATACTGCTTACCATCTCAGCGAGGGGGCAGGAGAGAGAGGGAGGGAGAGAGAAAATTTGAAACTCAAAATTTTAAATTAAAATGTTAAAAAATTAACAAAATTAAGTTTGCGAAGTGCTTGCAACTCATCTTATCCTCACTGTATAGATATGGAAAAGGAGTCATACAGCAAGTAAATGACTTGCCCAGGGTCACACATGAAGTATTTGAGGCTGGATTGCCTACTTTAAATTCAGTTTTCTATTTAATATGTGACCTAGCTGCCTTCTTATTTCTCTTCATTTATAATATATACTGAATTCCATTCTCCCATTCATGTCTCTTGTGGAAGTACAGCTTATGGAGTACCAAATTTAAACCTATTTATCTATTATATTTGCATTTCTATGATATTACATATGTAGAATGAACCCCTCCTTTTCCCCCACTGCTGTGTCTTGATCTTAGAAATTGTTGTTGTTTGTCCTTTATTCTCAAAAAGGATCATGACATTGGGGTGATGTCATGACTTGCACTGTATTGGATTTAAGTGACAGAGGGCTGTACAAGGTCAGCAACCTCATTCTCTCCTCCAGAACCATTTGGGTCCAATGGCAAGATATATGTCAGGATGACTGGAGATGGCCCTGGGGTTAAGTGACTTGCCCAGGGTCACACAGCTAGTAAGTGTCAAGTGTCTGAGGCCGCATTTGAACTCAGATCCTCCTGAATCCAAGGCTGATACTCTATCTGCTGCACCACCTAGCTGCCCCTGAAAGATGTTTTTCTTACTCCAAGCCTGGCACTGCCCCGCTTAGCTGCCATTACGGGATTATATATACCTATATTTCATTGTTTTATAATGACTCAATAATAAGAGGGACTTTTTCAGTTCAGTCAATAATTAAGTGAATAATCCTAGAGATAAAACTTCTAAAGAATGAACATCCAACTAAAACTATGGCCAAACAAATAATTTATGAACATAGGCATACATAAAGGCCAGGTCTGTAGATCACTTGGTGCCAGTATTACCAATGGACCTCTCCTTTCCCCTTGTGGAAAGATACAACCAGTGTATGCTTCTGTTGGTGAATTTACATTGTGGTAATAGAAAAGACACAACATGACCTCTTTCTGGTACCTTGAAAGAATCCCTAGACTCAAATTATTACTTCATGGCCATTTTTCTAATCATGGAAAGTATTATTGAACTTATATGAAAAATCAAAAGTTGGTAGGAATTCAAAATTTTACATTTGAGACCATTTATTTCAAAAACCTCAGTTTCCTAAATGATCTTTGGAAATCATTTGTGTGTGTGTGTGTGTGTGTGAAATGCCAAATACCGTCTATTTGTCTTTATAAATGCCCTGTTTCTTTTTAACAATCACCTACCTGCTTATCTCCCTTCCTGCAACCACAAATTTCTAGGCTAAGAAAACACTAGCATCTGCCTGAAGCAACTGGATAACACCTGTAGTTAAGCACTATACACCTGGGCTGAATTTAACTTAATGAATCAATTAAGCCTTCTACATCATACCTGCCATCATTCAGTTATTTAATAAACTGAATTGGGTTTCTTAATTAAGGTCCCCATATTACCCACACACACACAATAATTGGATGAAATCTTCATTGTCTTTTCTGTCTTAGATTTTTTTTTTCCCCACTTATGACCTAGGACTGTGTGGGGTGGGAAGTGGCTGGGGGGTGGGGTGGAGTGTATTTTTTTTATTAACAAATTTGTTAACTAGGAAGTAATTCTATCTAAAAACCTCATTGTTTATAAAATGTATCTAGATATTAAATCTGATACTATTTAAATATACACATTAAATAACATTGATAAGCAATGCCAGAGAGGTTATTTCCTTGTCCCTTTCCCAGTGCATCCTTTTTCTCCTATCATGATATTTGATTTATGTATGATTCACTTTCAAAGTTTTAACTCTAATAATAAACCAAGAACAAAGCCCACACAAAGTGCAATCTCAACATTAAAAAGAATAAGGCACTTTTCAAGCAGGGAGATGATGAAGTTAAAATGTAGATTCCTTTTCAATATTTCAAGAAAACACTTTACATACCATTCTGGGAATGTAGCCAAAATGTGCCAGGAGTTCTATCCAACAGATATGATGAGAGGGTAAGAGAAGTCACAGATATCCAATTACCTTTATAATAAAAGTACAACATCCTATACTTTTCCATCTACATCTCTCTTTCCAAAGGAAGGGAAGGGGCAGAGGTTATAGATTAAAGCTTAAAAACTTATTTGAAAAACTTCTCCTCCATCCACCACTTTATATTGCCTCTTTTCGCTTTTTGGTCAAAGGTAGATACACTGAAATTAATATAGTGAAACAAAAGGAGAAGGGAGCCTAACAACAAGAAAAACCTGTCCCTTATTAAGCTGATTCCTAGGTCCCCATCAAAACAAATTTGGCATAATAGGACTCCATTCAGTCAAGGATTATTCCTGGTAGTGGTGGGTAAGAGAGGGACTGCTATGGCTTTTTTTTTTTTAAATTTTCTCCAGAATCACACTCATGAAGAAAAACAAATGTAACAATTATGATTTCAATTTTCATGCTATCATATGGCCTTACTTTCTCTCCACCCCCTCCTAACTTTTTAAGTGCAACTGCATGGTATTAGAACAGTAGGTCATTCCATGATGGAACTATGTCCCAAATAGCTAGCGGTCAGCAGGTATAATATGCTATCTTGAGTAGTTACACTGTCCAATGCCATTGCTGGATAATTTTATTACCCTCCATAAAACATGAAGCAGTAGAGTGCATGTTAAAAAGGTAATCAAATCTTATGCTGCAGGGCAGTACTGGATTGCTAACATAAGAGATATGATAGCCACTTACCCCAATTGGGCAGATGCATTATGGAAGATTTCTTTATTTTTTCTTCTAAACTTAGACTTAAAGGGAGGGAGAACTATGTAAGAAATTGGATTAAAAATCTTCTATATCAACTCTGATATCTTCAAGCCTAACTGGACACCAGGATAACAGCAAGTTAATTTTTTTTTTAAATTTCTTTTTTTAGAGAAATAACATTAAATCCAAACCACCTACTCTCTACTAATTGAGATATTTCAGGTCAAAGTGAAATATTTTCTTTTGCTTTTTTCTACCCATCTTTCCTTTTGTCTTTATTTCCCTAATTCTTCTGCTTTCCTGTGTTTTACCAGGTTTTATCATTATTCTTTATTTTTCTTTATTCTTGTTATATTCCCCCATGTTAAAAACATCCTTTCTGTATCTTCTATTCCAAGATAGATTTCTCCTTATTTCCACAATATAGTACAATCCCTCTGTCACAATTTCCTTGAAGTAAGTTTATTTGAATTATTATCATTTGGCTTTCAGAATTATAGATCACTGGCCTAGTGTTGGACGAGATGTTAAGAGTTCATCTAGTCTAACTCCCTCATATTACAGATTAGGAAACTGAGATCTATAAAAGTTATGTTATTTGGCAAGCTCCCACAGCTTTCATAGAATATATCTAGATCTATTTCTATATATGTATATATATCTAGATCTAGATAGATATAGTCCAGGCTATGGGTGGTAAATTGCTGAGCCAGTATTTGGAATCAGAACCTATGACTCCATGTTCAGTCCCATACTGTCTCCATAAGACTGATGGGCTTCACAGGACATGTACTTCTTTGGCCTCACAGAAAATTACTCACTGACTACAAAGTCTTTATTCTTTAGCACCTGGTCATTTTTGAATCATCATTTGACTTAATCACATAAATGGTATACCTGACTTTAAAAAGTCTATTGAAAACTCTAGTTACCATCTTTAAAATATAAAAGGCAAAACAAAATATTTAAGAATTGTAGAAATTATGTTTCCTTTTCATTATTATTTAAGAGTGAAAAGTTATAAAGATTGGAAGATCTTTCCACTTATCAGAGTTATCCACTTGAATTGACATGGTCTATTACAGGTCTTCATTAAACTTGAAGAAGCATATACCACTATATTGCTGGAAATAATTTTCATCATATCAGCTCATTTGATTCTCACAAATGCCCTGTGAAGTGGACAGGGCAGAGCAGGTAATATAATTCTCATTTTTCAGATGAGGGAAGTGGGTCCAAAGAAGTAAAGTAAACTATTAATATAAAGAACTGACTCAATCTCATGTTTCATGATGTCAAGACTAATGATATTCTTTTTTCTCTTTTCCTTCCTTCCTTCCTTCCTTCCTTTCAACTGCATTAAAATACAGAAGACTCAAAAGATTCATAGGAACCTTTAAACAGAAAAACCACACAAAGCTGAACAGATAGCCCATAAGTTTCCCTTATTTCTAAGGGAAACTTTAATTTTGCTTGCTATTGGGGAAACCAATTTAACATTCTAATGGATTCCTAGCCCTCCCACAGGGCTTATGCTCCTTCCTGGACTCAAAATATTTTAAAGTTAATTTTCTCCCCTGAAGATAAACCCACTTTGGAACTGCTGAAGAAGTGATCCTTTTTGCAAGTACAGTCCCTTGCTTGGCCTGAATAACTGACCCAATGGTTTTACTTGTCAAATAGGACACTATTCAGAAGCTATGTTCAGGATCTTCTTTCTGCTCCAGGGAGCACTCTGCATCTTGAAATTCCCTTCTCTCTCATTCTCTCTGTCTCTGTCTCTGTCTCTGTCTCTGTCTCTCCCCCTTTCTCCCTCTCTCCCTCTCTTTCTCTTTCTCCTCTGATCCCTGAATTTTCAAATTTAGGAATTCTTACATTTTGAATATTCCACAGGGCAAGTTGAAGCCTCCTTCCAAAATGGGGACTGTCTTATTAGATTAAGAGCACATGTCTTCTACTCTACTCTGCTTTTGTAGACAATCTCGCAGTGTTCATCCCTTGTTCTGGGAAAGTTCAGTCTCATGATCTCTTTTCTCAGATCATTAGCAAGTTGTTAAAAGGAAATTTTCTGGGGGGTGGGACTTTAGTGATGTTTAACAAGGAAAAATTCAGGAAATAGAGAATTAAAATATCTGCCAAGGTAGCATCATGTTGATGGGCTGATCACTAGAGATTAGCAAGAAATTCAACATGGAGCTAGTTCTTATTGATAATTTTAGTAATGAGATAAAGATAACTTGAATAGGTTTATATCAGCAAAAGGGGTTTGTCCATTACTTCTCAGCTCCTTCTAAATTTCTATATCATAAGGAAATGATATTATGGATAAGGGAAATGGGTTTCTACATGCTAGCTAACAGAGGATGACCTGCTTCATGCTGGATAGCAGGGAAATACTAAGCTACAGACTGAATGATGCCTCTCCCAATATAGCCTCCCTCAGTAGAACCTCCCCCCAACATATTGGCAAGTAGGACTGAGAACTATGAGGTCACATTTAAAGTACATGTAACTGACACATGCTTGGTCAGACATTTTATCAACACTGCTTTTATCTTGTGGGCTGGGAAAATAAATTCACAAGATTTCTAGTCTCTGATTGGTGCTAAGAAACAATTGCACATATAAAGTCCTCAAGATTCCTGAGGTAAAGAGAGATACCATGGGTTTTTCCCTTCTCCACTCCCACCTTTCTGCCCTTCTAAAAAATGAATCAAGGGAAAAAGTGAAGAAGTCCTGCAGAAGAGAACTCTAAAGGTCTTTCCATATCATGTTGCCTTTTCTTAAAGGAATTTAGTTTTATAGGGCTTTTTACATGTCTCAGTACCCTTGGGTTGTAGACTTTTTATTAGTGTTATTGCTGTTTCAGTAATAGAGAGACCTATACTCAGTTATTTTTCCAAGAGTGGTGATGAATTTATATATTAAGTAAGTTAGCTATAGTCACTTGTGGTGATACATACATACACACACATATACATACATACATACATATATATGTGTATGTATATATATGTGTGTGTGTGTGTGTGTGTGTGTGTGTGTGTACATATATATATGTAAGAAAACTTGCAGGATAATAGGGATGCAACCAGTGACTATGGAACAAAGGCATGAAAATGGCATATGGAGAAGTGAAACATAACCTACATGACTGATTGGACTGACTTATTCAATGAATGAATGTGGGAATGAATGAAAAACCTAAGTGCTTACTATATGCCAAACAGTATTCTAAGCACGAGTAATGAAAATACAAAAGCAAAACAAGTTCCTACCTTCCTTCAAGTTGCATTCTAACAGAATACAATGCATACAAAAGAGCTAGAGTTGAAAAGCAAAATTATGTTGAGTAGGTGGTGCAGGAGAAGGAGGTGTAAGGGCTTGCTTTAGGGGCATAGTTCTTGCCTAGATAAGGTGAAACCTCACCTATCAGAGCTCATACCTACTGTGGCTTAGCCAAAGTAGATTTTTTTTCCAAAGTGGTTAATCAACATTAATATAATACTTCTCAGATGTATTATATTCCTTCTGTAGGGTATATGTTCTGCCCATCTAAGCATCTAAATGTAGGATTCTAAAAGTAACTCACAAGAAGGCATTGATCTCTGGAAGTCTGCTGTCCTGGTTCAAGAGAGATTTAAATTCCCACCTAGAAGGGAGTTGGAGAAGGCAAAAAGGCTCGTCACTTTGTTTTCCTCTGAGAAAGAGTGGTACATGATTAGATTAAATACATATACTCTACCATCACTATTCCATATATTCTTTTTTTTTTTTTTTGGTGAGACAATTGGGATTAAGTCACTTGCACAGGGTCATGCAGCTAGTAAGTGTCAAGTGTCTGAGTTCAGATTTGAACTCAGGTCCTTCTGAATCCAGGGCCGGTGCTTTATCCACTGCACCTCCTAGCTGCCCCTACTCCATATATTCTTTTTTTTTTTTTTTTGGTGAGGCAATTGGGGTTAAGTGACTTGCCCAGGGTCACACAGCTAGTAAGTGTCAAGTGTCTGAGGCCAGATTTTAACTCAGATACTCCTGAATTCAGGGCTAGTGCTTTATCCACTGGGCCACCTAACCGCCCCTTCCATATATTCTTAAATTAGTAGAATGCCGTTTTTGAGGTTCAAGCAACTTTCCAAAGGGCTATCTGTAAAGGGGAAAGGGTATACCTTAAGCTTACATCTATAAATTTGGCTCCATACTAGCAATGTTAGTCAGAAGACCATCACACATAGTGAATAATGAATGAACCTATTTATCCAAAGAGATAGCAAATAGAAATCAGAGAATTTATACATTTTAGAGTATATCAGAAAATATACAGTGAATGAGCTTGTTCTTCTGAAGCTAGACACTTTACAGAAAGTGGCCCTAATCTCATCCAAGGGACAATGTCCTAAGATAAACTAGAAATTGGGAATATATTTCTTTCTGAAAATAATCTGGAACCATATCTATCTATCTATCTATCTATCTATCTATCTATCTATCTATCTATCTATCTATCTGTCTGTCTGTCTGTCTGTCTGTCTGTCTGTCTGTCTGTCTGTCTATCTATCTATCTATCTATCTATCTATCTATCTGTCTGTCTGTCTTTCTGTCTCCATGTATGTATGTATGTCGATCTGTCTGTCTGTCTGTCTGCCCATCTGTTTTTTTCTCCCTCTAAGCAGGAACAAATGTCCCTTGTCTCCAAAGGTCTCATACCAACTCTACCCCTTTTGCAGGCATGTGGCATTGAGTCATCATTTTTTTCACCAATGAGGAAAGTTTTGCGCAAATGTTCTAGTCTTCAAATCTGAGTTATACCTCTTATTTTTTCAAAATAAGTTTATACCAGAAGTAGAAAATTACCTTTTTTTTTTTTTGAAAGGCTGCTTTGAAGCAGACCTGGGTTTCTGTTCCTTACTAGATGTATAACTTTGAATGAGTATTATCAGTTCTCTGGAGTCTCAGGATCTTCATCATTAAAATTCTTGTAATGATGCATGCACCAACTACTTTCTGAGCTTGTTTTGATGAAAATAACTTACTAAATATTAAGACACTGGAGAAATGTGAGATGATGTTGTCTGGTCTGGTTCTGTGCTTATTCTTACTGAATGAAAGGAATGCAGTGAATGTCATGTGTATCACTATGTAGACAAGACTATTGTTAGTGTTCAAGTGACTCTGACTTCTTCTTTTTTTTTTTTTTTTGCGGGGCAATGGGGGTTAAGTGACTTGCCCAGGGTCACACAGCTAGTAAGTGTCAAGTGTCTGAGGCTGGATTTGAACTCAGGTCCTCCTGAATCCAAGGCCGATGCTTTATCCACTGCGCCACCTAGCTGCCCCCTGTGACTCTGACTTCTATTCAAGTATTAGTAAGAAAACAATACTACTCAGGGGACAATGCACTCGATTTATATTCTCCCACTAAGGAAATGTGGATGCCTCCTGGTCCTTGTCCCACCAATGAGATAGCATGCTCAACCCCAGTATTTCCATTTGCTTAGTGCTTAAGTCTTTAAAACCTAGATAAATATCTTTGGTATTGTGGCACTCTCAGTCAGACTTATTGCTGAAAATGGCTAGCACTTGTTGAAACCAAGTCAAATCAACAAACAAATGCCTACTATGTATCAGACACAGTCCTGAGCAATGGGGGGTACTAAGTAAGGCAAAAAGTGAAATCCCTCCCCTTAAGGAAGACAAAATATAAAATATGCACAAACAAAATATGTACAGGATAAATTGGAGATAATTTCTGAGGAAAGACACTAGCATTAATGGGGATTGTTTGAAAGGCTTCTTCCTTGGAGCTGGGATTTTAGCTAAGACTTGAAGGAAGCCAGAGAAGCCAGGAAGGGGAGATCAGGAGGTAGAGAATTCCAGGCAGTGGAAAATAAGCAGTTAAGAGATGATGAAGGGGGCAGCTGGGTGGTGCAATGGATAAAGCACTGGCCCTGGATTCAGGAGGACCTGAATTCAAATCCGGCCTCAGACACTTGACACTTACTAGCTGTGTGACCCTGGGCAAGTCACTTAACCCTCATTGCCCTGCAAAAAACAAACAAACCAAACCAAACCAAACCAAAAGAAAAAGGAGATGATGAAACAGCAGGGTTCTATCATCTGTAAAGCCAGTGATTAAGAATGAAACAACAGTGACATGAGAGATTTTCTGTATTTTAAGCACATTCTAAAATAGAAGTATAAATAAAAGGGTGTTATTTGAAATCATATCTACTTTTCATCCAATTAAATTGTCTGCCTCTAGGCTATGAGTCCTGTCACTCTCACATCAGGAAAAAGAGGCCCTAAAGAGTTTTTTGCTACAAAGGCTGATTCTGTTGCTGAATTGAAAATGTCATTTAATCCCATGTGATATAGGATTATTCTGATCATACATTCCTCTGCTCTTCCTTAGTGTGTGTAGGTCTTTACACATTACCAAGAGATCCCAGTTTAGTGCTGATTTGCATTACTATGAAGATCTAGAACAAAGAGTACAGAAAGTGGCTTTATTGGCTCTTACATGAATTAATAAAAAGAATTCAAGAAACCACGCAGGAATGTATTGGTGTCACCTGAAGAGCTGAAAAAATGCAGGGATATTTATCTCAGTAGCAACTAAACAATTTTTCCAAAATACTCAATATAATACAGGATATGTATTCATTTGTTCATGTACTATAGAGAATAAGAACTGCAGGTATGATTTCATTGGAATAAGGAATTCCCAGGTAAGAAAACTGTCTCTACAAATGCAGGTCCAAACTTTCTCTTTAAATTCTAATATTAGTTGCCTAGAAAAGGGGTTGACTAATAGCTTTAGGGCCAAATCTGGCATGCATTTGTATTTGTTTTTCTTTTCTTTTTTTTTTTTTTTTTTAGTGAGGCAATTGGGGCTAAGTGACTTGCCCAGGGTCACACAGCTAGTAAGTGTTAAGTGTCTGAGGCCGGATCTGAACTCAGGTACTCCTGACTCCAGGGCCGGTGCTCCATCCATTGCGCCATCTAGCTGCCCCCATGCATTTGTATTTGTATAGCCTATGAGTTAAGTATTTTTATGTTTGAAGGGAGAATTTTCTCTGGCTCAGAGAACTGAGAAATTAAGTGGTTGACCCAGGGTGACACAGCCAATATGTTTCAGAGGCAGGACTTGAACATAAGTCTTCCTGGCTTTGAGGCCAGTTATCTGTCCACTACTCCATATTTCCTCTCAGGTGCTACATATGTTGCAATATATTTATTTTAACATAATCATTAGGGGCTTATCATCTGACCATTTAGATTCACCATGGATAAAGTCATGCTTACTGGTGGATAAATAGAGATATAGGGGGTAAAGATTTTTTAAGAGGTTATTTTGTCTGTCTTGCTTTTTTCCTGTGAAATAAAAATTGTTCCATATATTTTATTTACAAGTACTTTGGCACTAGAGATAATGCAGTGGTATAATATAAAGAACATTAGATTTGGAGTCAGAAATCTGGGTTCACATTTTGCTCTTTCTATTTACTGTGTGTCTTACCTTGGCCAAGTCACTCAACCTCTTGGCCCAGTTTTCTCAATCTATAAAATTAAGAGGTTGAACTATATGACCTACAAAGCTACTTTCATTTTTGAGCTCTATAAACTAATAAATAAAGTATCAATTTCTTGGGAGGATATTCTCTCTTATTTTATGGTCTTGGATCAATAAGGGATCTTTAGAGGTGTCTGGTTTGTCTGGGAGGCAGTGTGGGGAAATAAACAGTGCTAGAGTTTGAGTCAATACAGCATGGGTAATAATAAAATAATAGCAACAACAACAACAACAACAATGGTGATGATGATGATAACAAGTAGTAGTAGTACTTAACTAGCTAATGTGACTGTGGGAAAGTCATTTAGTCCCTTCAGCCTTCCTTTCTTCTTGTATAAAATGGGAATAATAATAATAATATCTACCTCAGAGGGTTGTTGTGATTATAAAATTAAATACTATATGTAAAGTATTATTTATATATAAAGTATTATCTCTAAACTTCTTTGCTTCTTTTGTATGATTGCTTCACCCTCAGTGGCTCTCATTGAGAGTTTCCTATTAAAGTGTTCTTCACCTTTTCATCCATATCAATATTAACTGTCATATCAAAATAAATTTAACACTAATTTTTGCTCCAATCAAAAATTAGACTTCTTTGAGTTGATACATTGCCAGTCTTTGCTACTGTTGTATTTCCATCCTTCACTCTGTTCTTTCAATGTACTTCTTCAAAATTCCTTTGAGAAGCACCATCTAAGCTTGGATGGTGGTAGTGGTGGTGGTTGTTGTAGCTGTTGCTATCACCTCCTTAAACTGAGCTAACTGTTAAGCCTGAACATTCAATCTTCACCATTAACAGTCTGGAATTTTATAAATCTTAAATTTTTTTTTCTTTTTTTGTTAATTATTTCTCCTGTCAAAATATTGCTGCCACCTTTTCAAGCTCTCTCTCTCTGTCTCTCTCTCTCTACACAACACAAACATATGTATATAGTCCCTCTATATATAGTCTAATGTCTTTTTAAAGTGTAATTTTCCTGCCTGTTTAATGATCTTAAATTATAGTCTTTTGATCTCCAAACCAACTGTCTTCATTCATCTGAAAAAGACTCCAAGGTGTGCACGCAGTATCACGGATGTCTGATACAGAAAGGTTCTCATACCTGTGGCATCATAATGAGATGCTTATCTGTAGGCAATACAAAGCCACATTTGCAGTTTTTGCTGCCTTCTCACTTTGTAAGCTGATATTTAATTTGCTGTCCACTATTGTCCCTTTTTCTTTTTTTCTTTGCTACTTTCCAATTATCTTCCTATTTCTGAAAATGCCTGTTTCAAATCATTATTTTTATATACATTAGCTTGCATTTTTCAAGTTCATCTCATCTTGTTATTTCTTGCCCAGATTTCTAACCTTCTTTGCTCCTTTTGTATGAATGCTTCATCCTCAGTGGCTCTGGCAATGTCTCTCATTTAGTATTTCCTATATTTTCAAAGTGTTCTCTTCTTAATCCAAACTATTATTAACTGTTATATTAAAAAATCATTTTAACACTAATTTTTGCTCCAATCAAAAATTGACCTTCTGCAAGATGACACATTGCCAGTCATTGCTGCTGCTGGAATTTCATCCTTCATTCTCTTCTTTTAATGTGCTTCTTTAAAAGTCTCTTGTATTTCCTTTTCTATTAAAAAGGTACAGTAAAAAGTGACTCACTGAGGTATAACTAACTAGTTAAATCATTTCCACTCTTTTCTTCTTTCTTCCCTTCATCATCTAAAATTGGTATTAGTCATAGGAGGCTTTGTGTTACCTGATCCAGTTCATGCTCTGTAAGGATAGCAAGGAATCATTCATTACTGACACTTCTCCAACAAATGTTATTTTATTGGATTCTGTTGCTAGTTTTTGCCCTTCCCTCCTCCCCCAGGCACTAATTTCCAGTTTCTTTTCCACTTCTCTCTGACTAATTCAACAAGTGATTACTTTTAGATCACAAACATTCACAGAGTCTACTAACCAGGGATGTTAGAGATAGGTCCTAAGAAAGTTGAGTGATTACAATATTGTCTTCCCCTGCCAGTAGATGGTAGTTGTGTTTCAAAAAGGAGCTGTCATAGAATTAAATTCATCCAGTCCTGTTTTAGTCATATTTAGTACAAATTGCACCCTATAACCACACTTCCATGGATAGAGGAGAATTACAGTGGAACATAAGTATAGCAAGACAAATGGACCCTGATCTTCAACCATGGGGGAAAAAAAAGTTCAAAAAGGTTTTCATTTACATATCACTTGCTCATTCTGTAACTCTGAAGAAGTCCCTTCGACTCTTTGGGCATTAGTTCCTCATCAGTAAAATCACAAAATTAGATGAGTTGTTCTGGCTTTGAAATTCTAGGATGCTATGTTGGTTTTAATTAATTTATAAATACACCCTGAACCTTATTGGTTTTAGGAGTAAACTAGTCAGTCTATACACTTAGCATTGTATGTAACAACCCTCCACTGGTACATTTTCTATTAATATCATCCAGTAAACACAATTAGCTTTTATAAAAGCCATTTAATAAGAGATCAAAGTAAGAACAATAATTTAGGTTGTATTTTCCCACCAATACATAAAGCATCATATTTTCCTCCCTTTTCTTCATCTCTCTTTTTCTGAAAACAAAGAAGGACATAGGGACAAAGTGAGGGAGAGGTTCCACTAACCAAATTATCATGCATTAAACAAGAAAAAAAAAAGAATTATTCTCTGGGTCAGGTTTGGAAGCCTACCTTGCAAGTATCTGAGAAATGAATTGAAAATGTATCCATCATCACTATGTACCCATGGTTTCCATTCTCTTTAGTGGTATCAGTAACAGAGGGCTGCAGAGGCAAATGTGACAACCCTCTCATACCATAGATTGGGTATGTGGCAGAAGTGGGGCTGCCCAGGTAATTCTGACCAGCCTTCTATTAGGGAAGCTGCCCTACATGCTGGACAGAGGAGAGCTGATATATGTGCTCTGATCCCCCTTAGCAATCAGTAATGTATTGTATACTGGATTGTATACTAAACATGGGAATAATACTAACCAATTCCCTTTTCTACTTTAAACTATCAGAATTAATTTTTTTTGGCCAAAGTTTGTACATAAAAGATCAAGTGAAATTAGTAAGCCTTATATGGAATAATAAACTCCTTTTATTATATCTTTCCTGAGCCTGTCTGATACTTCTAGGGCAAAGCCTTAACAAAGAATATTCTTTCAACAGGAGGAATGGAGAAAGCGGAGACATCCAGTGACAGAGCTGAGGAATGATCTGTTGCTAGATGATTTACATTGAGGAGCAGCATAGAATGCATGGGATTCTCTTGTGGAGATAATTATCCCAATTCTGGGAAGTCAGGGCATTTACAATGGGTTCTGATTTCTTTGTTCTTCTTTCAGTTAAGTGTGTAGAAATGAAGGCTTTTTGCTTCTGCCATTTGTGGGCATCTTTAAAATTATTGAAATTGTGGTGACATATCCTAATGAAATTCACTATTATCCAATATTGAATATTAAACAAAAGAGACATTTAGGAAAGAAAATTACAATGCATTAGAGTCAGTTAATCAAATTATTATTAATATTGTTAATATTTTCCAAGGACAGAACTGTACTTTCATCATAGAGACCTCTGATCAAAAATGTAGACTTGTTCTTAAAGGTTACTGAATTAATCTTAAGAGAGAATGACAAAGATGATCTTGAATATTAGTACTTGGGAATTTGGGAGGCTATTTAGAAACAGAGTCATGTAAAAGAACCTTTGTTCCAGGACTATGATAATGAATAGCCCTTAATCATTCTTATCCAAAACTCTCTAGGGTTTAGGGAGAGGTTTGTTTCTGAGTCAAACTCACTGCTTATCAGCACAGGGGTGCTTTGACCTGCTCTGTTTTTGAATTATGATGCTCACCCCACCTTATGCAGCCCCTAGTATAGAATCCCTATATTGGTGACAGATTTTGTGAGGTCACCTGATTGGCTTTTGCCCTACTTCAGCTCAGACCTCTGGAGCCTCATCCTCCCTGGCAGCAGAGACTATACAGGCAGGTACCACTAGCTTGCCTACACTTATTGCGTCAGGATATGCATCCTAACATAGTTATGAGACAAGCAAAAGAAAGAGTCCACAGTAAATCTAAAACCAAATGAAACAAACAAAGGTCCACAAACACAACTAGATGTGTCTGGCACCAAAGAGAATTTTTATGGTCTTAGAAATTTTTCTTGTAGCAGAAAGAAATTCTGGCACCACGAGTTTTTAGGGGGGACTACTGGGAGATGACATAAAGGTCTTTCCTAATTTGCTGATCAACACGATAAATGTCTTAGTTTCAAACACAGAAACAGGATAAATGTACATGTACAAATGTAAAATACTAGCACTCTGATAGAGCCAGAAAGAAGAATTAATCTGCCATTGGCATGAACATACACATGAGATATTCTTTTGACATTTTCAAAGAAATAAGTCTCATTCTCTCTTTATATGATTGCATATTATTCTGCAATAATCAAAGACCAAGATATAGTAAAAAAGTTCTTTTAACTAAGACCCAATTCATTGGAATTCCTCCTACTCTCCCAACCTACAAGCTGAGTTCCTCTGGCTAGGGATTGGTACTCAACTTTAAATAGGAGAAAACAATGCCTTATCAAGGATTGAGTTTAAAATAAAAAAAAACTTCCAGGTAATATTAAAGGGTATTTGCTTGAGGTAGGAGACTGCCAAAAGGGGAAGCAAAGCAGAGAGTAGAGTACAAGAGTTATAGTTAGGAAGACCTGGGTTTGAATTCTGCTTTGAATTGAACTGCTGTTGGTACTGGAAACTCACAAGTTTTCAGGGTTTTGGTTTCATCTATAAAAGGGGGGGGATACACGTATATTACAAAGTAGACTAATTGATGGAGGAGGCTAAAAGGATTAACAGATTAACTAAGACTTAATCAATAGTACCTAATAGTGTTAACAGAAAAACTAAGGTTTGTGTTGTTATCAACAGTACTGTAACCAAGAGGGTTCAAGTCCCTGTCAACCAATACTATCAACAGAAGGTTGGGGAAGATAAGTAGGGACCATTAACCATTAATATCCATTAATATTCCTAGATGACAGGAAACCTAGAAACCAGATCTTAAGTAAAGAGATATCATAAATATGGAGACCATCTGGGTCTAACAAGTCTTAGCATGTCTTTATGAACATGTGCAGAAAAGACCAAATGTGTCCCTAAGTTCACCTTATGAGTTTTAAACCTCCAAAACACACCTCCAAGGAAAAAGGTACCTGCCTCAGGGGGTGTTTTAGGACCCCAAGAATTCCGAATTAGAATAAGCCCTCCCATGTACCTCCTTAAGGAGGAGATTAAGATACTGAGGAGATAACCTACTTTTTCTCACTATAAATATAACTATTCTTCTTCCCCCTATTCAAGATACCTTTTCTTTTTTCCTATGGTATTCTCTCTGTGGCCTCACAGTATTCTAATAAAACTTAGGAAACTGAGTCACTGAGTCTTGTAATTCTTTTGGAATCAATTTGATCAATTAAATCCATAGTTGCTACGACTTCAGAAAGAGCCTCAGATGTAAGAGGTGAAAGCAAAAAAGTATTCTTCATAGTCCTCAAAATTAGATAAACAAGATATGATACTCCCTCAACACCAAGGAAAATCAGGGTTTTATTCTTAAAAGGTATAAGGGCAAAGCTATAACTTAGGCAGGGCAGCTGTTGACCAGGAAAGTGCTTGGAGGCTGGAGAGGTTGGGGAGAGAGACAGTTTCTTTACTCAGCAGTCTGGTTGCCCATATGCCATAGTCCTCCGTTGTTTACAAGAGATGTGGTAGGGAAGGGGTTGGAGGTGTTGTGAAGGGAGAAGGTGAGCCCTGGGAATGATCAAGGGAGAGATGTCACAGGTTACAGGTAAGAAGATAGGATAAAGGGGAAGCATATCACCTCTTTTCCCTAGGAAAATAGCTATTGACAGGGATACAGTTCCAGTCTTTTTTCTGTTCCTTGAAGACAGTACTACATTTCCCAATTCCAGGTATTTTCACTCACTTTTCCCCATGCCTGGAAGTCCCAGATGAAGTACCAATTCTTCAGGAATTCTTTCTCAGTTTTCCTTAATCTTAGTGTCTCCCCTCTGCAGATTCTGAGGTTATCTCCAATTTATCATGTACATGTATGATTCAAAATGCAGACTGAATCAATGGGACATGTCCAATGAGTAATTTACTTTGCTTGATTATGTATATTTGTTTTGGAGTTCTGTTTCTTTTTTATATTATTTCCAATGGTAAGAGGGACAATGTTTGGGGGAGAAATTCTTGGATATTTTTTTTAAATAACCAATTCAGTTTAAAAAAGAAGGTTGAGTTTGTACTCTGTGATGCCTTACAACAGGATTTCTTGACCTCTGAGTCTGGATTGATTTCAGAGAGTCAGTGAACTTAAATGGAGAAAACATTACCTCTAACTGAAATTTAACATTTACTTCAATTATTTAAAACATTATTTTTTTAAAACATCCATGGGTTTCAACAAACTGTGAAAAGGATATATGACAAATAAAATATTAAGAAACCTTGACTTAAAAAAAAAATGACTGAAGCAGCTGGGTGGTCCAGTGGATAAAGCACCACCTCAGGTCCTGAAGGAGGACCTGAGTTCAAATTTGACCTCAGATGCCTGACACTTACTAACTTTGTGACCCTGGGAATGGGCAAGTCACTTAATCCCCATTGAACAGCAAAAAATAAATAAAATAAAATACTTAAAGACTTAATTTCTCTAATCCCATACTCCCATTATCCTTTTATCTCAGTAGCTTTCCTGTCTGAATGGAACAAGCTAAACAGAGCAAACAGAAATAAGAAGGCAAGAGCCATTCAAAAAGGGACATGGTTGTCAGGTAATTCATGAGCTTCTACAGTGGCTAAACAACTTGTAAACTAAGACTTCTCCTCAAACATATTTGTTCATTTTTCTGGCTTATTTTCACCTGGAATACAGTAAAGTGACCTTGTGCAACACTTGAATGATACCAGTTCAATCTTACAAATAAATGCCCTACAATTACTTCCAATCAAAATAATTGATCTTTTATCTCCCTTCAGGTACAGAAGTATCGATATAAGTGGAGAGTGATCACAGTCTCCATAAATTACTTGTCCTAGCAAAAGGAATATTAATAAGATGGCTGAATCCTAAAGATTTCCTTTAGCTTTTGTTTCTGAAAGAGTCTTCTATGGTTTTGGGACAAGTCCATGGTAAATGTATACACGTAGAACTATAATTACTTGTTAGCTGACATAGCAATTGCAGAAAAGAAATTGACTAAAATTCTCTTTCAAATGAATGTGGTGGAGAAGTCTCAAAGAGTTTCATTTTAGTTTTAGTTAATCTATTGCCATCTGTCTATATTTTGCTAACTCACTTGATTGGACGCTGTAGCTTTCATATACATTTATCATTTACTAATATACATCAGTTCCATTTAGACAGAGCTAATTCAACTAAATGCTGTGCAGATCTTGAATAGACACATATATCAGTTAGCAGGAGTAGAACTGAAAGCTTTCAAGGACTGAAATATAGATTGCCTTGGGCTACGGCAGCAAAAACACAACCAGGGTATAAAATGCTGGCTTTATAAATTTTATCATCCTTCCAAAATGTCAACCATCCCATTGGACTATTTAAAAGCATTGAAAATAAATAATGAGAAAGTTTCTCTAAGTAAGTGCTGCCTGAGAGTGTATTAACATATTTCCCAGGTGCCCCTCCACTGATAGGAAAAACATTGAGGGCCTCAGAACCACCTGTTTAGATGAGAATTTAATTGCTATAGTGTGGGACCAGTTCTTCAGAGCAAAGGCCACTTCTTTATAATCAAGTGAGAGAGCTGTAAAGGGCTTAATAGTATCTGGCATCTACTAGATAGTGAATGCTTTTTCCCTTTCCTTCTCTTCCCCCTCCTCACAGACTGACCATTTCCCAGTTATCCAACTACCTCTTATAACTAACTCATAGACACAAACCAACATCATCATCCTCCTAACCCTCAGAGGTATACCCTCTCAGGGACTTGTGGACACAACATTATGTCTCTCTTTGGTGACAATTTAAGGCATTGACTCAGAGGGATACCTATAAACTAAAGCCAAGTTTCAAATGAAGCATCAATCTAAAACATTGTAGCAATAGATCTCCTTGGGAAGCAGGCTCCAAATTCCAGCATAAATATCTTTTTTTTTATGTATAAGGTATTTTATTTTTTCCATTACATGTAAAGATAGTTCTCAACTTTTGTTTATATAAGCTTTACAATTTCAGATTTTTCTCCCTCCCTCCCCTCCCTCCTCCTGCCCCTAGACAGCAGGTAATCTGATATAGGTTATATCTATATATCTCTATAGATATAGATATAGATATAGATATATACACACACATATATATACACATAATAACATTAATCCTATTTCTGCATTAATCCTGTCACAAGAGAAAAAATCAGAGCAGTGATGCAAAACCTCAAAATAGAAAAAAAAAAACAACAGCACCCAAAACAAAAGAAATAATATGGTTCAATCAGCATCTATACTCCACAGTTCTTTCTTTCTTTTTTTTTCTTGGATTTGGAGATCCTCTTCTGTCATGAGTTCCCTGGAACTCTTCTGTACCATTGCATTGGTGAGAAGAATATAGTCCATCACAGTAGGTCAACACTCAATGTTGATGATACTGTGTACAATGTTCTTCTGGTTCTGCTCATCTCACTCATCATCAGCTCACGTAAGACCCTCCAGGTTTCTCTGAACTCTTCCTGCTCATCATTTCTTACAGCACAATAGTATTCCATTGTATTCATGTACCACAACTTGTCCAGCCATTCCCCAATTGATGGGCACCCCCTCAATTTCAATTCCTTGCTACCACGTAAAGAGCAGCTATAAATATTTTTGTACATGTGGGTCCCTTTCCCCCTTCCATGATTTCTTTGGGGCAAAAGACCTAAAAGTGGAATTGCTGGGTCAAAGGGTATGCACATCTTTATCGCCCTTTGGGCATAATTCCAAACTGCTCTCCAGAATAGTTGGATCAGCTCACAGCTCCACCAACAATGCATTAGTGTTCCAATTTTCCCACAGCCTCTCCAACATTTATTATCTTCCTTTTTTGTCATTTTAGCCAATCTGATAGTGTCAGGTGGTACCTCAGAGTGTTTTAATTTGCATCTCTCTAATCATTAGAGATTTAGAGCATTTTTTCATATGGGAATAGATAGCTTTGGTTTCTTCATCAGAAAACTGCCTGTTCATATCCTTTGACCATTTCTCAATTGGGGAATGACTTGGATTCTTATAAATTTGATTTAATTCCCTATATATTTTAGAGATGAGGCCTTTATCAGAAGCACTGGCCTCAAAAATTGTTCCCAGCTTTCTGCCTCCCTTCCAATTTTGGATGCATTGCTTCTGTTTGTACAAAAATTTTTAAATTTAATATAATCAAAATCATCCATTTTGCATTTTATAATATACTCTATCTCTTGTTTGGTCAAAAACTGTTTTCCTTTCCAAAGATGTGATAGGTACACTATTCCTTTCTCTCCTAATTTACCTATGGTATCACCTCTTATGTCTAAATCATGTATCCATTTTGACCTTATTTTAGTATAAGGTGTAAGATGTTGGTCTATGCCTAATTTCTGCCATATGATCTTCCAGTTTTCCCAGCAGTTTTTGTCAAATACTGAGTTCCTATCCCAGAAGCTGGAGTCTTTGGGTTTATCAAACACTACATTACTAGTGTCATTTACTACTACATTTCCTGAGCCTAGCCTATTCCATTGATCTACCACTCTATTTTTTAGCCAGTACCAGACAGTTTTTGATGACTGCCGCTTTATAGTAAAGCTCCAGGTTTGGTACTGCTAACCCACCTTCCTGTGAATTTTTTTTTTTCATTATTTCCCTGGATATTCTTGATTTTTGTTTTTCCAGATGAATTTTGTTATTATTTTTTCTAGCTGTATAAAATAATTTTTAGGTAGTCTGATTGGTATGGCACTGAATAAGTAATTAGTTTAGGCAGTATTGTCATTTTTACTATATTAGCTCTGCCTATCCATGAGCATTTGATATCTTTCCAATTATTTAGATCTGATTTGATTTGTGTGAAGAGGGATTGGTAGTTGTGTTCATAGAGTTCCTGGGTTTGTCTTGGCAAGTAGACTCCCAAGTATTTTATATTATCTACCGTACTTTAATGGAATTTCTCTTTCCTATCTCTTGCTGCTGGACTTTGCTGATGATTTATGTGGATTTTATTTTTATATCCTGCTACTTTGCTAAAGTTGTTAATTGTTTCAAGTAATTTTTGACTTGATTCTCGAAGATTCCTTAAGTATACCATCATATCATCTGCAAAGAGTGATAGTTTTGTTTCCTCCTTGCCTATTCTAATTCCTTTAATTCCCTTCTCTCTCTGATTGCTAAAGCTAACATTTCTAGAACAATATTAAATAATAGGAGTGATATTGGACATCCCTGTTTCACCGCCTGATCTTATTGGGAAGGCCTCTAATTTATCTCCATTGCATATAATACTTGCTGATGGCTTTAGGTAGATACTGTTTATTATTCTAAGGAAAGCTCCCCCTATTCCTAAACTCTCTAGTGTTTTTATTAGGAATGAGTGCTGTACTTTGTCAAAAGCTTTCTCTGCATCTATTGAGATAATCATATGATTTTGGTTTGGTTTTCTTATTGATGTGGTTGATTATGTTAATAGTTTTCCTAATGTTGACACCAGCCCTGCTTTTCTGATATAAATCCCACCTGGTCATAGTGTATTATCCTGGTGATCACTTGCTGTAATCTCCTTGCTAATATCTTATTTAAGATTTTAGCATCAATATTCTTTAGGAAATTGGTCTATAATTTTCTTTCTCTGTTTTTGCTTTGCCTGGTTTTGGTATCACCACCATATTTGTGTCATAAACGAATTTGGTAGAACCTCTTCTCACCTATTTTTCCAAATAATTTGTATAGATATGGAATTAATTGTTCTTTAAATGTTTGGTAAAATTCACCCCGTAAACCCATCTGGCCCTGGGGATTTTTTCTTTAAGGAGTTCATTAATAGCTTGGTTCAATTTCTTTTTCTAATATGGGTTTATTTAAGGATTTTATTTCCTCTTCAGTTAACCTGGGCAGTTTGTATTTTTGTAAATATTCATCCATTTCATTTAGATTGTCAAATTTATTGGCATATACAGTTGGGCAAAATAATTCCTAATTATTGACTTAATTTCCACTTTCATTGGTGGTAACATCACCTTTTCATTTTTGATACTGGTAATTTGGTTTTCTTCTTTCTTTTTTTTAATCAAATTAACCAATATTTTTTTCTATTTTTATTGTTTTTTTCATAAAAACCGGCTCTTAGTTTTATTGATTAATTCTATAGTTTTTTTTGCTTTCAATCTTATTAATTTCTCCTTTAATTTCAGGATCTCTAATTTAGTATCTAATTGGGATTTCTAATTTGTTCTTTTTGTAGCTTTTTAAGTTGCATGCCCAATCCTTAATCTCCTCTTTCTCTTTTTTATTCATGTAAGCATTTAGAGCTATAAATTTTCCCCTAGCACTGCTTTGGCTGCATCCCATAGATTTTGGTATGTTGTCTCATTATTGTCATTCTCTTGGATAAAGTTATTGATTGTTTCTATGATTTCTTTGTTTGGCCCATTCATTCTTTAGAATGAAATTATTTAGTTTCCAATTGATTTCGGTTCTACTTTTCCCTGGCTCTTTCTTACATGTAATTTTTATTGCATCATGATCTGAGAAGGATGCATTTACTATTTCTGCCTTTCTTACATTTGACTATAATGTTTTTTGTGCCCTAATACATGGTCAATTTTTTGAAAATGTGCCATGTTTACTGCTGAGAAAAAAGGTATATTCCTTTCTATTCTCCATTCAATTTTCTCCAGACATCTATCATGTCTAACTTTTCTAGTAATCCATTCACCTCTTTCACTTCTTTCTTTTTTATTTTTTGGCTAGATTTTATCTAATTCTCAGAGGGGGAGATTCAGATCCCCACTAGTATAGTATTACTGTCTAATTCCTCTGTAACTCATTTAATCTTCTCCTCTAAGAACTTGGATGCTATTACCACTTGCACATACATATTTAATATTGATATTACTTCATTACCTATAGTACCTTTAAGTAAGATGTAATTTCCTTCCTTATCTCTTTAATGAGATCTATTTTTGCCTGCACTTTGTCTGAGATAAGGATTGCTACCCCTGCCTTTTTTACTTTAGCTGAGGCATAATATAATAATATAATATAATAATATAATGCTCCAGCCTTTTACCTTTACTCTGTGTGTATCTCTCTGCTTCAAATGTGTTTCTTGTAAGTAGCATATTGTAGGGTTCTGTTTTTTAATCCACTCTGCAATTCGCTTCTGTTTTATAGCAGAGTTCATACCATTCATATTCACAGTTATTATTACTGACTGTCTATTCCCCTCCATTCTATTTACCCCCTTTGTACTTTTCCCCCCTTCTTTCACCCTATTCCTCCTCACCGACATTTTACTTCTTACCCCTCCCTCCCCTGATCTGCCCTCCCTTTTTATCACCCCCCTCTCTTTTCTTTACCCTTTTCTCCCTTGCTTTTGTCCTCCCTTCTATCAGTCCCCCCCCCCTTTCCCTTCCCCTTTTGTTTCCCTAAAGAATGAGTTAAGTTTCTTTATCCCAATGAACGTATATGTTATTCCCTCTTTGAGTCAAATCTAAT